>NW_021680658.1:92581-125413 GCF_001412515.2 Diachasma alloeum
AGTGAACTTGATGCTCACGTGCTGAGTATTCAAGAACTCCAGGAATTCAGTTAGAGCAGTATTTTCATGTGCCCAGATGACAAAGGTATCGTCCACATACCTGAACCATACAGTAGGTTTCTGAGGTGCTGACTTCAATAATTCGTTCTCGAAGTGTTCCATGAATATATTTGCAATAATCGGGGAAATGGGAGAACCCATTGCCGCTTCCGATTTCTGCTCATAGTACTCTTCTTTGAACTGAAAGTATGTAGAAGTCAAACAATGCTCAATCAGGGGAAGGAATTGGGAAGAGATGTTGTTGGATTTCTTGATGATTCCCAAGGTTTCTGGGGTTGGTACGTTAGTGAAGAGTGATTCCACATCAAAACTCACTAGGATATCATCTGGAGAAGTCCGGAGATTTCTCAGTTTGTTGACGAAATCCAATGAGTTCTGAATGTATGAACCATTCAGGCCAGTCAACTTTTGGAGTGGTTTCGTGAGAAACCTGGCCAGCTGGTAAGTTGGCGCTCTAATGTTGCTGACAATGGGACGGAGAGGAAGAGACTCTTTATGGATTTTGGGGAGTCCATAGAGTCTAGGAGGAACGGATTCTTTAGGTGTGAGGAATTTCGTCAGGTCAGCCGAGAAACCAGCCTTCTTCAGCAGATCAGCAGTTTTTCGCTCAATTGTACGAGTAGGGTCCTTCCTAAGTTTAACGTAAACTCTGGAGTCACCCAACATCTTACTGAGCTTACCGGAGTAGTCGTCTTTATCCATAACCACCGTGGCATTGCCTGTGTCTACCGGAAGAATAATCAGATCATTATTCTCCTTTAGACTACGCAGTGCGAGGCGTTCCTCCCTGGTGATATTGTCACCAAGGGGAGTGGCCCTGTGGAGGATGTTAGACAACTACCACCACCACAAGGGAAGTCATAAAGACTACCCCTAGATATCGGAGCTCAGAATCGGAGCTCATAGCCCTGAAGATGCATACTGCAATGTTTGCGAAACGTCGGCGCAACGCTGAATCCAAATGCGGCATCCATCCGGAAGCCAAAGATTTCATTAATCATGGCCGCGAAAGCCTCAAAACTGAGATTACGATATGTGTACATTTCATATAAATGGAAGCGCATAATTTGTGACGTTTCATAAGTAATCTGTGATGGATCGAGACCATGTTACAAACTCACTGCAATTGCAATAGCAAATACTCCACAATCTATGCTATTTATCTGTTGTTGTACGCGTGGGAAGATTACTGGCTTCTCTTCGAATGGATAAAATGGAAGCAAACGTCTCAGATAAGGTAAGAACGGGTCAACACTTGGGCGCTGGCCGTTGACCCAGTATGTATCATACATATATAGTCGTTGTGTATCGTAATGAGCACACACCCAATGACCTGGTCGATACAAAATTTAAATTTTACAGTTCGGATCTATCCGTCGTATTGTTGATAACTTGCGATATAATAGAGGCGATTGATATGTCTACAATTGATTGATGGCTTCCATCATCATGTTTCCAAATACGTCCATGTGACTAACTTCTAATTCGCCTTCTTCATCATCAAATATCTCTCCCAAATCTTTGTCACTGAGGTTGTTGGAAATTCGGCCTGAAAAGGCATCCAGACCAGTCGGTGGTCATCGGCCATCTTCGGTCACATGATCAGAAGAGGGGAAAATACCCAAAAACCCCTCGCGCTTCACTCATCATTCGGAATTGTATCAGACAACACGTTTTTATATCGTTCTGGAAGTTAATTTCAGGCATTTTGTATCTTTGGAATTATATCATTTCAGTTTGTTGTCACGGAGTTTATAATAACGTTTATTGGTCAGTTATCAGTTTCGGTTCTATTGGACAATTATCAACAATTCTTTGTGAACATTATCGGTGAATTAGTGGACAAATAGTCGTGTAAATACTTGTTTGAAAATATATCGACTCGCCTTGCGGCTACTTCATCGTAATTGATTTTTCCCAGTATACTTTCCCAAATTTCCACACACGAACCCTACTCCCCATCCACCCACACGTTCAATCCACGACAGAGGTTATTGAAGACGAATTCATTAGGCTCCACATCATTGACTACGTCTTCGTTGTTAAACACAAGAACATCACTAGAAATAACTATTGATTCCAATCTACTGGATGCATTCTCACAAGGAATTATTGAGGTACCCCTTTCTATTAATTGATTGTCAGGATGCATTCTCACAAGGAATTATTAAGTTACCCCTTTCTATTAATTAATTGTCAGTAGGGTCTTTGGATCGAATGTTATCGCGCAATGGCATAGACCTGGCATATGTACTGTCGACTATTTTAGGAACCATAAACTTTTTATAGAATTCTTTGAGTTTAAGTACCATATGTTGTGACCAGAATTTTTCCTGTGTGTAGTCAATAGTCAGAGCCACTTCATCCATGTTTGTTGCTAATACAAATCTGCATGCTTTTCGTTTTGTAATCGCAAGACTGCCAATAATCTGATAATACAAAGGACTATTTGGATTCAAAGCTGAAACTATTGACTCTTCGTAGTTGAATATTTACTTGAGCGATTTCAATAGTTTCGAATCATTGGATGCTTCTTCAATTGTCTTATCACGAAGATTGTAGGGACAATGAACAATTAGGATTACATCATTGCCCAACAAACAATCTGGTTGCGCTGCAAGAGAAGGGATTTCATCATCAATTATGATTCCACATTCTTGTAATCCACTGTGTTGTTGTTTTATTCGATTTTTGCATTTGCGCTCGTAGTTCTTAGTAGCCGCCACGGTCACGGGTGGATACAGAATGCTCTTATCCGTTTTGGCTGTTGGTGTCGTCTTCTTCAAGCGACAGATTTGTGAAAAATCATTAGCCAGGAGCAATTTTTTCCTTAGCAGATATTTATTTCCTTCATTTACTCGCGTTTCTTCTTCTTCCTTGTCTCGATTCGCTTGCCATTGATACAAGGTGTCCTTGTGCTGTTTCTCCGCCTCTTGATATTGTTGTGGAGACATATCTGGTTTTGCCGGATGTAAACCGTAATCAGCTGATTCCCTCATATTTTCGGTTTCACCTGATGCTAAGTCGGGGAACTTCTTAGTCTTTTTGTACTTCCTGTTATATATGTTCTTCGTTTGCGTCCGTGCTTCCATTTCGATGAGTTCCAAAGGGGGAATTGCGCCTGTTTCTCTGTGATACGTGCTGGCGACATTTTGATCATCGAATTGTATAACAGCCATTGCAGTACGAGCGTTATAAAGGCCTCTTTGCTGAACATTGACGCTTTTTTCGTAAATGTATTTAGCCAATACAGAATTGAAAGCCTCAGCTAAATTTGACGTTTCTCCCACCAATAGATGAGAGGCGTTATCACTCCATTTTTGCATTACTGATTGCAGCTGCTCCAAGATATCACATTCTTCAATTAGAGGAATTACGCTCATTGAGCCTACTTTCTCCATTACAAAAATATTGAGCACAATTCGTGTGGCTTCCAAAAATATGATACATCAAATTCATAAGATCTTTGTGCAAGTTGGGTATCTTTTCCTCATCACGTATTTCCTGCCTTTTCCAATACCTGGAAGCACTGGTGACGTCCCTGTCAGTCCGGGCAAGACTCTCATAATGAAGTTTCTTCAACTCGTGCAACTCCACAGATCGTCCTGATTTGATGCTCCTGGCTATAATTTCTCGGTTTCTACAACGTTGTAAATTTAATCGACATTCACATTTCTCCACGCAAGTATGATCTGGGTAAGGATTGGCTTCAAGAACCTTATTATAGGAGCTGCTATCACCGTCTCCTATCAGATGTGAGTATATCAAATTATGCTTATTGATACTTGTCTTGAATTCTTCTACAATCACAGTGCTTTCAACGCCCAGGATACTCTTGTCTTTTGGATACTTGGCCCAGCATTTATGAACTGGAATTGCTTTTCCAGCATTCTCAGCGACTCTGCATATATAACAGTAACGATTCTTGACACCTGCAAATATTACTCTCTTGGTCCGTGACCCGATCCCTACAGCCATTCCAGACTCTGAGCGACCTCCTTTATTATATGATCGGACAGGCCAAGTCCCATCTGATATCAATTGACCTGTGGAAATACCATTGATAACAGAATTCATCTCCATAGCTATACGGCATTCTTCACGAGCATTCTGTTTCATATGTTCTTCCGCGATCTCTATGAAGTTCTCATTCATTTCTTCACTCAATTGTTTATACATTTTCTTGTTCAGATAATGGAGGTTCATATTAGCTGTGAACTCTTCCAAGCCAGCTTGTCCTTTGTCTATTGCAGCAATTCCAAGGACAGCACATCGATTCACATCGAGGGAATTCTCGTCCTCCACTTCTGACCAAATGTGTTCTCGTCGATTGCACATGTTGCACTTGAACACAAATTTTTGTTTTCAACCCATGAAGGACTTGTTCAATGAGCACTAGGTCATTGATGGTACATCCTATTTCCGGTCTATGAATACCGTTGATGAAGAGCTTTTGAAGCTGCCTGAAGATATGGGTGAATTTGACGATGCTGCGTGATTCCACATCGAATTCTGATGCTTTTCTTTTTGGTTTCTTGGATTGAGTATTTTTGTGAGGCTCACTTGGTCCATTTTCTCCCTGAAGTGGATAATCGTTCCCTTCTGTTTCTTCATTATCCATCTGATGGTTCACTTTATCCTCTTTGTTGTCTGAATATTCATCATCTGTATTTTCTCATAAATGATTTATTTGAGTATCAGGATGCTCTTCAGCGGAAACGATTTCATCACCTAGAAAATTAACATCATCAGCATTATTTGCCTTGGGAAAGTTATTGGTTCTACCATGACGATCACCATGCTTCAGGTGCTTTGTGTCATTGTCGAGTGGGCTGGATCTACCATCTTCTACAATTATTTCATCTTCGATTGAATCGTCGAGCCAATCATCATCTATGAAATCATTCATCCATTCATCGTCACTAAAATCATCATCATCGGTATCATTTCCCTGCTCTTCAGTTATCTCTGTAGAATGGGCAATACGATTAGGAGATTGCGGCCTTGGTGAGTATGCCGAAATGTTTAATCCTTGGGATTTATGAGGTATGGTAACTTGCATATTTATGAACATGTTTTCTTCAGTTATACCTTCTTCTCGGGCCCACACACCATCAGAGTTAGTACTGTTGGATTGCTGACTCCTACTTTCATTATGAGAATGAGAATGGGACGCTGTTGTCATCAGTGTATAGTCATGATCGTTTAAACCATCATTAATTTTTGGTAACGTCGCTTCAGTTCTAGCACGGATCTGCTCAATCGCATCATTTTCAGTCACCACACGTCGTTTACTTTCCGATATTGCGTCAATATTCGTTGACGTACCAATGGAATCATCTTTCTGAAGCATTTCTTCATACAAGGTTTCTTTTGATTTTGGGTAAGACATGTCATCAATTTCCATAAACAGTCCAACTTCCATCAGTCCATCTTGGTTCGCCCTGGAGTCATCCAAAGTATGATTTGATGATGGCAATCGACCATGCAACCAATTTTCAATTTGGGACTCATCATTCACCACAGTTCGCAACACGTCCTCCATGATGGCTTCCTTACTAGCCCGTGCCGTTTCTGAACTCATGTTACTGGACTTGGAATCAAAGGAACTGTCAGTCATTTCTGAGCGATGGTTGTTCATTCCGTTGGTGGCCTTAGATTTTGAGGCTCGACAATGCAACCAATTTTCAATTTGATGCTCATTATTCACCACAGTTCGCAACACGTCCTCCATGATGGCCTCCTCGTTAGCCTGTGCCATTTCTGAATTTATGCTATTGCATTGCGAATCAAAGGAACTGGTTGTCATTTGTGAACAACGTGTGCCCATCTTTGTTACAATTCCTGAAATTTGCATGTTTCCAGCCATTGCCGGCTCAGGTAATCTAATTTCATAAGAAGAATTTGATGTTTCTATGTGTGAAGTGTTCCGATTGACCTCCCTGTTATTCACTGCTACTGCTGTTGGTCTTCGACGAATGTGATTTTCTCTTATTATATTGTCATCATTATCGACATCCATAAAAATATCCTCCACATATCTGTTCTCATTAGCCCATGCTGCATCGGAATTCGTGCTTGTGTGAATTATGAGTAAAAGAGAAGAGTTGCGACAGGTGAATTTGGGAAGAATCGTTTGGTGGATTACTTTTCGGAGAGAGTCTATTCCTCTCAAAATCGTTGTCTTCTCTCTTCTCTCGTGGTGGACTATTCGTTCTCTGCTCCGCTGTACCATGAGGTTTCGATGTATTATCAACTGATGAATCATCTTCTTGCAATCGCCGGTGATTATTCGAAGCACTACCTTCATCCACGCAGCTGACGGGGTTGGACTCAGTCAGAGGCATGTTCCAGAGCGAAGGTGTGTATAAGCGACGAATTATAGAGCCGTTTGATGAAACTGATGAATTACGGCTCAGTTGTTGATTCGGTTGAACGAATGTTGGTGGGCCGTTCGAACAATGATCTCCAATTTCGTATGATGAATCATACAGAATGAGAGGAATAGTCCAAAGCCCCGGCGTATACGAACCACGAATTAGGGAATTAGTTGATGAAACTGAGGAATTAGAAGCAGTAGAAAGCACTGCTTGTTCATTCCCACTCGTTTCTCTCAATAAATGATGGCGTAACCTATTACAATTATCATCACCTGAATTGTTCATAATTGAGTCGCCATGCGCCCCACTGGTGGATTGGCAACATTGTCGTGGGCTGGGTCTGCTTGAGAAATATTCGCAGACTTCTTTGCAACCACTTTGCTCCTAGTTGATAATCCAAAATTAGGGAGGCTTCAGTCAATGGATGAAATGAACAGATGCAGAATCCGCACATTTCCTATAGTATTTCCTATAGTATTTACTATAGTATAGTATTTTATAGGAAACTAGCCACCCTTCGCGTACGCCTCGTCGATAGCCTTATTGAAAATTGATGTAGAATAATTGATATGATGATCAATATAATCATTCATACCATGATCGATATGATGATGAGTTTTTCTTTTCATTCCTAAACGAATGAATGATATGACATTGAAGGAAACATTATTTACGATAAGTCAATGAAGAAAAAGTTGAAGTTTCTAAAGTTTCCCAAAAAACTTGAAAGGTTTTTTAAATTCACTTGAAAAGTGAAGAACTTGGTTGGAGTGTTTGAAAAACTTGAGAATTTTCTCCAATTGTCTTGAATTTTTTAGAAAACTTAAAAAGTTCCTCCAATTTCGCAGAACAATGGCGAAACTTCGCGAATGTTCTAGAAAACTTTATAAATTATTAGAATTTTCTAGAAGACTCGAGAAATTTATCGAATTTTCCACAACATTTGAAAAAACCTGCGAACTTTCGACGAAATGGCGAAAATATCAAGGATATATATTGTAATAATAGAAATGAGAATAATTTGTCTAATACTCATGCTTGTAGTTCTTGTAGTTTGGGCTGTGCGCTGATATATCAGTCGCCTTGAAAATGGCTTTTCCTTTATATATAGCATATTATAGGAAATTCTCGAATTCCTATTGGGAACTGGTGGATGGGCGTATGAATCTGGTGGTGAGAAAAAGAATCATTTTGACGTGGATACGTCTATGGTTTCGTGTTGGGGGGTCACTCGGCGAAAAAATGCTTATGCAGCCACGCCATCTATCGGCGATACTTACGAGCATAAATTGAGTTTTCCTTACTATTTAGCGGAATTGAGTTTCTTGGTTGCAGCGAGAATTTTTTTATTGGCGAAATTGAGTTTCTAAATTTACAGCGAATGTGAGTTTTCAATGGATTTGAGACTAGAAAGTTCTCAAGTGTCCTTGAGAAGTGGGTTAACAATCACTAGTCCAAATCGGGATTTAGCTGCAATCTGCTAGACCGTGGAGAGGTGCGAGGAAGTTCTTTCGAACTACGCGGTGACCCAGTGAACATACACCTCTCGATGTTTTGCCTCGGGTCTAGCCTCAAGATGGTCAAGCGGTGTACTCATAGCAAGTTCACCTCTCTGGAACTCTCTCGAAGGTTCAACTGACCTTGAAGTCCGTGATTCCTCCGTAGATCCCCTGAGATCCATTGATTTTCAGCTTCTCCGTTCTCCTTTCTTGGCTTTTCCTTCTCTGCTCCTCAGCTTCTCGGCCTCTCTGCTTCTCTATTTCTGGTTGTTCCCTCGTCGCTTTCTGGATCGAAAGTGAGTGCTGTGGGGCAGCCCACCGCCTTATATACCCCCCAACAATCGAAAACTCCAACATTCTGGAACGTTTTGCTACGCAAATAGGTTGTGCGCATGTCCAGAGAATTATCTCGATATTCCGTGGGCTCTGATTGGCGGGTTTCAATTCGAGGGAGCGTCAGCGCCATCTACAGATGTCGCCAAGAGTGAAAAATTGTCGCCCTGTACAAACAAGTGGCTCCCTCGCATGGTCAATCATCAAAGTAGATTCCTACTTATCCAACAGAGCGAATGAATAGAAAGCATTCTTAATCAACTAAGTCTTTTTAGAGCAATTTCTCATAGTACAAAGTGATTGGAAAATTCTAATTTTTTTAAATTCTTTTATTTCCATGGAATTCGTCAATTTAAATTCTTGTATTTGCAGGGAATTCATCAATTAAGCAGGTTCTAATTATGAATCACGAATTTTTCAATTTAGAAATTCTTTATGAAATTATTGAGACGTATAGAATTGAATATAACATTAAATTGTTGTGAAGAATTACGTTAAAAAGGATACTGCCAATGAGGATTTCGGTCCATAGACGAATCCACGTTAAATCTGACGGCTGTATCAAGGAAGGCGATTAGGTTTCTTTAAGATATCAACCGTCTCAAAATAGAAGCCGTCTTCAAAAGTCAATAACTCGAGATTGGCAGAGTGAAATTTAACAAATTATAAATCATTCTCAGATTATTTTTTTTTGTAGCTTCCAAATGAGATAAATTTCATTCAAGTCGTATCAAAATGAAATTCACCCCATAAACTTATATGTAAAGTGCTATCTCAAAACCGTAAGCTCCGCCCATCCACCAGTTCCCAATAGCAAATCATGTAGAAAATCCTATCCTTTTTTTTTCTTATGCGTCAACTATCAAAATTGAACTTTTAGGGGTACTGATCATCAGGTGATCCGGAATTTTGGACTTTTTTCAAAATACAAAACGTGCATTCAAATTTCTCTCAAACATGCAACGAATCATTTAACATCTGTAGTTCACGATCGAATTTTTATTTTATTTTTTTATTCATATTTCTTTCCGACTACCATAACGCTTTTATAGGCTGCCCATTCATCTGCCTTGCCTCTCCCACTTCTCTTTTCTGATTTTTATCTGCATTACTATGGGCCGTCTTACTGTTAACTGTACCCCATTGGGGCTAGGACTGCAAGGGAAACCATGGAAAACCCCAGTCGTACAGCCGGCCGATAATGCAGGGATTCCACTGTGTCCTTTGGTCACACTGACTCAATATTGAGAAATGCCGCCGGTGAATTTAGAGCCTTTTTTGGCACTGTCAACTGTCTACTCTTCAAACTTATGCTATACCCCTCTTTTCATAGATTGATAAATGTTCTCTATGAGTTACTCAAGAGATGAAGCCTAGGTGGAATGTAACTTCTGTAGGGGAAAGGAGTTCTTCATGAGTTCGAAGAGTAGACAGTTGAGACAGCGGAAATTCTCCGATTTCACGGCATTTTCCAATGTTGGATCGCTCTGCGACTTCCAAGGCTATGATTCAACTTCGAATAGGCTGGTAAATATTCTTTATGAATTGCAGAAGATGTCATGCACAGGTGGAATGCATCAATCAAGTTGAATCACACCCTTGGAGTCCCCAGAGTTCCAAACTTGCGAAATGCTACAGCTGTATGTAGCCAAAAAAAACAAGAATTCTCACTTACTTTTTTTTAGGAGCAGGTTTACGCCTTGCCACTGATAAGTGTAATTTTGCTTTATCTTTGTCGTTTCCCTTCTGGTTGCGCTTTTTATTCCCCATGATCACTGGATTTCAGAATAAATTTCACTTCACTCGCGAATAAAACCGGAATTCGAGGTGAAAATGCATTTGTTGATTTGCAAATTGCAATCGCCTTACGCCATGGATTATGGTGATTAGATGTCCTCACGCATCTAAATCCCATATGTAAAGAGGGTGCTAGTGTATCAATCCGTGACTTCCTCTCGAGAGGAGGCATTGATACCAACGCGCAGCCCTCCAAATTTCCGCCATTGGTCAAGTCATTATCGGTATCACGGTGAAAATGGCTGGTAAGTACTTGTTGATACTGGTGTATTTTTCGTGCTTTGTAGTGTTAAAATAGTGTCAAAGTTATTAAATTCTATAGTGAAATCGTGTGCTAAATACAGTGAAAATGAAAAAGTGTTGTAAGTATTGACGATTCTGAGCATTGATAGGGAAAATCGGTGCGTAAACAAATGAGGTTATTAGTGCAAAATAGTATGAGTGAAAACCCACACCGGTCAGTGTTTTGTGGTTCATTCTCGTATAAAGTGGTTATATTGAGACAAATGAGATTTTCTAGTGAAAACATAAGCATTACAACATTGGTTTGCTGTGTCTAATCACCTTTCTTTTGTTTTTCAGATGAAAACCAGCAGGACCAGCCAGGAGAAGGGGGAGAGAATGACGCCAATGTCGAGCCAGCCGTCCTCAACCCCGCACTTGTGACAGCCATGCAGGTAGCCATGGAGGACTGGCTTTGACGAAATCAGCGCAATGTAAATATCTATTGAAATAGTATTTTTAATAAATAGATGGAAAAAAATTCCTGGCGATTGTGAGTTTGCAGTCCATGGCGAAGCCGAGGGTCACAAACATAATCACCAGAAACGTTGTTTTCGGGCGAGTACCGAACAGTAGTTTTTGTTATTCAGTCAGTACACAGTGTTTTACGACTGTAAAACGTTGCCTTGTGGACTGAGTGACAAAAATACAAGAATACTATTTTCTCAGGGAGCTCTTCTAGAGGAAGGACGTGGGCACCAAGCTGTCAATCCTCCCCTCCCAGCGGACATCCCTCATCCTGAAGCTGGGAGGGAGGGTAATGAGGACCTCCAGAGGATGATCCTAGAGGAGCTCAGGTTAGCTCGTCAGGCTAGGGAGAGAAGGGGAAGAGGAAGGCGTGGCAGGGGACGCAGTCGTGGTGGAAGGGGATGGCGCGGTGGGAGGGGCGGAAGAGGCGGCGGAGGCAGCCGCCCACGTGGTTGGCTGGAATTTTAATTTGAAAAATTAGAAAATAAAAAAAACATTCCAACCAATCCTCTGTTGTATTTTTCTACCAAATTCCCTTTTTGCTTCCGAATTAAAGCCTTGTGACCGGTAATTTTTACGATCTTCTAATTTTGCGTGGAAATAAAGTAGAATGTCATGAAACGTAAAGATTTTTTTTTTAATTTGTTTGTATGTGTGTGCAGACTTTTCGGAAATTTTTTAAATATTTTAACAAAAAGACAAGTAACGTTGCAGCTATAAATCTGAAATTTTGTCACATAATTGCGATCATTTTGGAGCAGCTCTGGGTGCAGTTTGAGCACTATCGGTAAAGTAGTTTTTGAGATACAGCAATTTCTCAAAAATAGTTTTTCCTCAATATTTCAAAAACTACGTGACCTAATTGAATTTTTTTGACGTCAAAGTATTCATTGTGATAATATCTATCAAATCAAGTCATAATATATCCCTACGAAACTATGGGCAATTTGATAATAATTGGCATTTTTAATTTTTATGATAAAAATGATGTACGCGCGATAACTCCCGAAAAAATCGAGATAGGATATTGAAATGTAGTGAGATAGTAGCTCTTATCATATTACAGGATGGGTTCGTGAGTACGCGAAATGGAACAGGTGGTTTAGAAGATATTCAACTTTTAATGAAAAACTTTTTTGTTCCATATCTCTTAAAATACTGGTCCGATTTCTTTTTTTTTCTAAATACTTGTCTTCCTGCCATCTATCGAGATGAATCAAAATATGAAGAACCGTCCATACAAAGTTTCCGAGATATTCGCGTTTTTCTATTTTTTTATCTCATTATGAATTCGAATGAACGCCATAAAATTTTGGCCACTAGTCAGTATTATCGGGTTTCACTTTTGTACAAAATGGTGGGTCGATCGATTCAGTACATCATGGCATAGAGCCGTTTATCTAAAAATCGTTTTTCAATAGTAAACAATTCTATTGGATTTCTCTTCAACTTTCTATTAGTGTTTGGCCGACTCTGTTGAAATGTTCAATCGAAAATGTTGTATACAAAAAGCCAATAGAATTGGATTTTTCTATACAGCTTATTCTATTGAGATTTTTGAAATAGAATTTCCGCGGCTCAAGTTTTCCATTTTTTTAATTAATTTTTTTTCCTTTTAATGAAGAAAATGAAACAAAAACATTTATAAAATGTGAGCCGAGGAACTTCTATAGAAAACATCTCAATAGAATAAGTTGTATAGAAAAATTCAATTCTATTCATTTTTGTACATAAAACATTTTCTATTGAAAATTTCAATAGAATCGGCCAACAACTGACAGAAAGTTCAATTGATATCCAATCGAATTGTCTTGCGAATTTGCTAGATTTTTGTATGAGATTTCTTCATACGTGATCGAATCGCAATGAAAATGAATATTTGAATGAGGGCGCCGTACAACAGCACCCGCAGAGCCCCAAATGATTTACAGTCCTGAGAAAAATTCTCCGAGTTGATAGTGGCGCCATCTCTCAGATCCCAGTGGCCCTAACGATACTCGGTATTGACAGGCCATCGGTTCATGCACGCGACCCGCATTTGTAACCGTATTATTCGGGTAATTACGGTGAAACAATATTCATACGGCGTGTAATTGTGGTTCACAAGTAGGTCATTAGGTGTGATTGCGGTGCAGTGCTCATAGGATTTATAATTGGTAGTTTTTTTATACGCGTCATTCGACCGCCATTTTGGTGTTGTGAACGTATCGAAATAGGGACTATCTAGGGAAATTTTTTTATTGAATAATTATCATTTTATCATGACTTTTACCCCCCTCAGACCTAATTAACTACTTATCGGCAGTCCTAATCTATTATTTTATTCACGAATCAAAGTGTTTAGTGTATTATTACACCCACAATTTCGGGACGCGTAAACAACATTTTCCCCTAGAAATTTCAGGGTGGTGTCCCTAGAAAAATGGGGGAAAAATTATTACAACCGGGCCTTAATTACAATATCAAAAAATTTTGTTCATAATGAGAAGATATTCGAAACAATAAATAACCACAATACCCTTTTTATTATTCCGGTCTTCGTCTTTGCTCCACAGTCCGCCATACCGCATTGATAGACAAATTATGACAATATTTAAAAGCAAAATAATTCCTTGGTATGTTGGAGATTTTTCGTCAAATTCCCGACATTTGGTACAAAAATTTGACGTTATTTTTCCACCTTTCAATGGCAAACTTATCGGCCATTTGCAGTTATTAGAATTCGTCATTATTCCGTTCATTTTTGTAGAAAATTGTCGGTCCATTTTCATATTATTAATAGATAATTTCGATGATAACTTGCTGATACATGATAGAAGTGTTATCGGAAATTTTGGTCGCCATTATGTTGACATTCTTATTCCAAAATTGCCTCTATTTAGTAAGCAAATTGTCAGTGAATTGTCTGCTCAATGCTTACTCGGTCTATTCATTCTCCCACATATACTCGTTTCTATGAATAAATTATCTCTTAAAGGAAGAATGATAAAATACAGTCCATAGGGACGGGAGATTTTTAAATTTATTTCATGGTTCGTAGGGAAAATGCACATGGGCAGGAACCAGCGGGCGTCGAGTCACACTTCAAGATATACCGCTTCGGGCTCTTTCAGAAGTTGAGAGGAAAGTACTGTGCAGAGTGGCCGTCGCGAAGCTACAAGCATTGAATCTCGGTGTTCATATCAGGCCACCCAATGGTTAGTGATATTCTTAATTATAAACAATGAATGATTATTTTATGTAGGGTTGTTTGTAATTTTTTTCTTTGCATTATTTGCAGAGTCCTTCGGGAGCGGATCCATTTCAAATAAGCCGAAAAGACGAACTTATTTGTTGAAGAGGAAAGCACTTACAACTGGTTTATTTGATAACAAAAGCAAAGAAGACAAAGACAAGGGTAAGTTCGAAGAAACGATTCCAATTATCATGGCTTGTGATTCATCTAAAGGAGAGTCCCACGAGAGGTGTTTGATCTGTCGAAATCATGGGCAAATTTTTCAAGAAACGCTCGCATTTACGGCATGACGTGAAAAATATTTGAATCCTTTTCATCATATCAAAATATTCCAATTTCTTGATAACAATTTTTGATGGATTCATCAAATAAGCAGGAATTCGAGCTTATCCGATACAAGGCATGTGACCGTTACTTTTTGCTTTATTAGTCTTTTTTTTTCTACCAATTCCATTGGTAGTAAGCTTCCGAATATTTTCGTAGCAATTCCCTATCCTTATGGCAGATATACAACCATAATCACATGCTACAGGGTGTCTACAGGAAGATATTAAATCTTTTAATGAAATAGATTTAAGATCGTATCGTAGTTTTCAAGATATTGAGAAAAATGAAACGCTCTAGCGGGATAAGTATGGTGAAAATGCCCCTACTGAATTTTGAATCATCAATTTTTTCTTTTTTAATCATAAAATATGCTTGCATGCAAATTTTCAGATTTTTATTTGCATTCCTGCCAGTTTTATGCCAAAACACATCTTCTTCTAATTTCACGTTTTTTAGCCGTCAAAAAGGGTTCTAAACAGCTGAAAAAATTCTAAAAAATCAGCAATATATCAACATTGACGTGACACTAAATACACTAATTTCTATTGAAAAAAAAGATTCACTTTTTGAAAATTTATTTTGCCATTATTCAATGAAAATACAGCTTTGAAAAAAATCATCACCTTTTATTTCATGTTTTTCTACAGGATAACGTGAAGATAACTTGAATTTTTTGCCTGCGCTATATAGAAAAAAAATCAAACAAGCAGTTGATCGCTCGTATATTGCAGAAGGCATGTGACTGTTACTTTTTGTGTTGTTTGTGTTTTAATTTTTTATTTCTACCAATTCCATTGGTAGTAAGTTTCCGAATGGATCAATAGCGATTCCCTTGTTCAATTTACAGGACAAACTATTTTCTCACATCACATTCCTATCCCAATTTTTTCTCAAGTTATTGTGCGAACAAACAATTGAGGAAACACCAAAAATGTAAAATCACTTATACGAAGTTGATTAATTGAAACGAATCTCTGTTGATTAATTGAAATGAATCTCCAAAACTTTGTATAAGCGGATACATATATTTTGATTGACCTAGATAGATGACATCGAGACGAGTATTTTGAAAACCAAGTGGATATCTCGATTTTTGCACACGTTAACGTACGTGCAAGGCTTTTAATGAAAAAACAGAAAAAGGGGAATATCTCGAACACTTTGTTGATCTAGATAGAGGACATCAAGACGAATATTTTGAAAAAGAATAAGTGGAATCGTTTGCGACATTTTACAGATATTCAACATAATATATTTTCAGAAAAAGTTAAATATCTCCGAAACTACTGGTGCGATTGAGCCCATCTTCAATACGAACCTTTGTTATTACAAGAGCACGATTCTTTTCAAATTTTAAGTTGATATTTAGATTTTTCCATACGCTAGCGCGCGTACAAGAATTTTAATAAAAAAACAGAAAAGGAGAAATATCTCAAAAACTTTGTAAGGACGGGTATATATGTTTTTATTGATCTAGGTAGAGGACATCGAGACGAATATTTTGAAAAAAAAAATCTAAATCGATCCAATAATTTTAAAGATATTCGGGAAAAACGATTTAAAAACGAATCGCTTTATCTCAAAAACTACATGACCGATCGGGCTCAAATTGTGCACAGAGTTAGTCCCCATTACGAACTATGATCTGACAAAATTTTAACTTTTTTTGAATCATTTTAGCCACTTAATTACTCAATTTTCTAAAAATTGACCATCGGGAAGGTGGCGGTGGACATATTCACATAGAGACATAGCCGCCAAACTTCGTATTTTTACGTTTCAGACCATTCTACATCATTTCCAATGAAAATTAGAGAATGTGAAAATCGGACGATTACAAAGCTTCCATTCGGAAGCAATTGGCAAATTTTTTTTTTTTTTAATAGAAATCTACTTACAAATCATTCGTTGGGCCTCATTAACAAACTCTAACACATCTAATAGTTATTTTACATATAATGCTAGTATAATTACTCAATATTAGCCAACAAATTGGATTTTTGCTTCCGAATGGAAGCTTTGTAATCGTCTGATTTTCACATTCTCTAATTTTCATTAGAAAATGATGTAGAATGGTCTGAAACATAAAAATACGAAGTTTGGCGACCATGTCTGTATGTGAATATATCCACCGCCACCTCCCTAAAATAATTCACACAAATTTGAAATTTTGTCAGATTATAGGTATTAATGAGGACTAACTGTGTGCATAATTTCAGCTCGATCGATCATGTAGTTTTTGAGATAAGCCTATCCGTTTCTGAATCGTTTTTCATGAATATCTTGAAATTCATTGGACCGATTTAGATTTTTTTCCTTCAAAATATTCATCTCGATATCCTCTACCTAGACCAACACACACATATATACCCGTACATACAAAGTTTTTGAGATATTCGCCTTTTTCTGTTTTTTCATTAAAATCCTTGTATTATGCAAAGTACTAGTACTCGTGCCTGTGACAGGCATACGCATATACCTGTCATAGGTACGAGGAATGGATCCATTCGAAAGCTTACTACCAATGGAATTGGTAGAAATGAAAAGAAGAAAAAGACTAATAACGCAAAAAGAAACGGTCGTATGCCTTCTGTCGAATAGGCTCGAATCTCTGTTTGTTTTAGATTGTTCACATTATTCTATCATTTCACAGAACATGAATTTTTAATTTTCAGTTATCAATCTCTGGGAAAATTACATTTATCCATTCATATATATAAATTGATATTTTTATTGCCTACTAGGGGGCTATGACCCCGATGACCCTTATTTTGACCCTCATGACAGTTAGTTTCTCACCCTTCATTTCTGACCCTTAATTTTGGAGTCTCAATTTCAAGTACAAAATTTTTATTAGCAGAAGTCGATGTGGATTTTTATAATATAGGGGATCCAAATGCCTTCGTCAAGTCGTGTGAAGTTATTGAAACCCCAGAAAAAGAATTCTCTCCCTCGATTTTTACTAAAAACCTACAATAAGACGGTAATTTTATTGTTTTTTTTCGGAAAGAGAACTGAAAATGAATAGAATATATGAATTAATATTAATTGAATATAATGGGTTAATATGTAAAATTACTATTGGGTGTATTATAATTTATTAACGGAGCTCAACGAATGATTTATTTTAAAAAACCTAAAATTTGTTCTTTATATTTTTTCCCAGTATGACGCAGCAAAAAATAAAAGGTTTTTTCGCATTATTCCATGCAAAAACATGGAATAAATGGTTATGATTTTATTCAAAGTTGAATCTTGTGACCTTCACTTGTGCTATATTTCTATTTATTAATAGTAATCGGGGTGGGCTAGCTCAAATGAAGGAACAATAAGGTATAAAATTAAATAAATGAATATATTTTTAACTCTTTATAATACGGATCGTCGGAAGACGTTACTAGAGCCTTTTATCTTTGATCCAGGGAAATGGGTAAGGCCAGGCTGCTTTTGTACACGTAAAATAAAATGGGGGAGATGCTAATTCTTTTTAAGACAAAGGGGAGAAGCTAGTCGGGTTCAGGGAAATCTAAATAAATAATAGTCTCCATAAACTCACTCTTCAATCAAACTTTACTGGGGACAAAACAAGTGTGGGCTCACCGTTGGGGGTAATCATGAAGGGAAAAAATGGTAAATCGGGAAAATGGGGGAGGTAAACTCTAAAAATGAAAAAAAATGCACAAATGTTGATATGTTTTCGACTTGTCAAAATTTTTTCAGACTTTTAGAACACTTTTTCGCGGCTAAAAAACATGACATTGGAAAAAGGTGCTTTTTTTACGATACAACTGGGAGGAATGCAAATAAAAATCCGAAAATTTGCATGGAGGCATGTTTTATCATGATAAACATTTAAAAAAAATTGCCCATGCAAAATTCATCGGTGGATATTTTCACCTTGCTTATTCCGCTCGACCCTTTAACGATGTTCAGGAGAGGTAAAAAAATGTAGCAAATTTTTTTCAATTTTTTAAGTACATTCTTTGATATATTTCGATGCTGTATGTGAAGTTTCAGATTGCTGAGGTTAATGGTTCAAATGGAATAAATTATTTAAAAAAACGCAATTTAGCCCGTGTTCTTAAGAGGAATGTGGAAAAATGCATAGACTGCATGTAAAAATGCAACCAATGTCATGAAACTTCGTCCACGTGTGACATATTAATGAATACATTTTTTGAAAATTGACAAAAAAAACACAAAAAATCCGAATTTCTGTGTGCGCAGCTGTGAGTTGCGACAACATAGCACTTGCCGATCGTTTGGGGGAAAACGCGGTAAATGCAACGATAAATAAAGGATCGTTGTGGAAATCATGATATCCGAAGATAATTTCTCCGGTAATAGATATTGTAATTAATTGGACAGTGAAGGCAAGGAAAGGGACTGTTTATTTATTAAACTACAAACGGAGTTTTTGAGAATCTCCGTTGACGTCTTCAGAATCTTAGAACAACCGAATTACGGAAAACAAAACACTCACACACGTTTCCGGAAGAGGGAAGAGGATCGATAAATGAAACATTTCATTCCGTTACACTACTTCCCTTTTCATAAAAGTTGCCGCCCCGGCAACTCCTACAAGAGCAACTGAAAATTCTGAATAATGATCCTTTCAAAATCTTCAGTTATCAGGGGCTCAAGTCTCATATTCTAAATTAAAACCCTGACGGAAAATGACAAAATTTTGGAAGAGGTTAAATTGAGGAAATTCTAATAATTTAAGTACCACTCATTCCATTATTTTTTTTTTTTCTAACTCTTCTCTTTCTCTTCTCTCTTCAACTCTGGGGGTTAGGTCTTCAAACACTATCCATTGTATTCTTTCTCTCATTATGATAAACTCAGCAATCTAAAATCTAGATGAAAGAAATATTCAAAGGCAGATTTTTGATACAACAATCTCAAATTGCAAAAAGCACGCGCAACTACTTAAAGCTCAAAAATCAAACAACTACTAATAGCTTAAAGCAAATGATAAAAACTATCACAAAACTGCTACAAACATTCTGCAATATACAAGCAGAAATATCGCAAGACTCGGCGTCCCGAGGAACCTCGTTCTCTGACGTCCCAGAGAACCAAACCTCGAATATAACTTCTCAAATCTTTTCCAGAAGTGCTTCCTGATCAGAGGATTCACTCACTTCTTCACTCAGCCTCCAGCCGAGAAAAGAAGTCTTCTCCACCATGCTGTGGAGGATTCACTCATTCATACTTGGATCTTCTCTAACAGGGGGTTTCATCTGTACCTTCATCGGGAATCTTTGATAACCTCAGGAGATTTACTCACTTCCTTACCCAGCCACTTGCTGAGAAAGGAAGTCTTCTCCACCATGCTGTGGAGGATTCACTCATTCCCCCTGGAATCTTTCCTGATAACCTCAGGAAATGTACTCATGAATGAATTAGTCCGTTCATTCGTCATAATGACATAACCTGTCGACGTGCACAACTTTCAACTTACCATGTGGTGTTTTCTGAATTCTGTACACTACATCATTAAGTTTAGTTCAAATCACATAAGGTCCATCTCAATTTTTTGGTAACTTGGGAGATTTCCCCTTTATTCGTTTGGGTGAGAAAAGCCAAACTTTTTCGCCGATTCTAAACGAAAGCATGAATGCTTATTTGTCAAAATTCGCTTCCATTTTATCAGTTTTGAGAACCAAAGTATCTCGCACAATGTCATGTACATCAGTCAATTTCTCTCTTAGTTCACTTACAAATTCAGGGATTGTACTGTCTGTTAAGTCATTTGGAACATTTCCTCGAATAATGTCCAGTGGCAGTCTTAGTTCACGTCCTAACATCATCATAGCCGGTGTAAATTCAATTGTTCCGTGTTTTGCTGATCTATAAGCTAGCAAAAACAAAGAAAGCCATTTGTCCCAGTCTCTTTGATTGTCAGCAACGAATTTAGCTAGATAGTTCAGAATTGTTCGGTTCAGTCTTTCTACCATCCCATTAGATTGTGGGTGTAAGGGTGTAGTTCTAGTCTTTTTGATTCCTAGGATATTCATCACCTCAAAGAAAATGTTGGATTCAAAATTCCTACCTTGGTCGGAATGAATTTCTAATGGAAGTCCAAAACGAGAAAAGACATGGTTTATCAAAACTTCAGCTACCGTAGTCATTTGATGATTAGGGATGGGAATCGCCTCTGGCCATCCAGTGAAGTAATCCGTTACCACCAGAATGTAACGATTCCCCTGCGTAGTTTTTATCAATAGGCCAACGATATCAATAGCAATCTTCTCGAAGGGGCTGCCAACGTTATACGTCTAAAGTTCAGCTCTCCCCCGACGTCTGGGTCCCTTTTTGGCGAAACAAGTGTTACATTTCTTGCACCAATTTTCTACATCACATTTGCAAGTAGACCAGTAGAATTTCTCTTGAATCTTCGCCAGCGTTTTATTGATTCCAAAGTGTCCACCCGTTGGTGAAGTGTGAGCTTCGTGACTCCTTGGAACAACGATTTGGAATTTGATAGATCTTTCATTCGTTGATTCCCATCTCCGATAAAGGATATCATCCCAAAGCTTCATATCAGCGTTTATATGAGAAATTTCTTGCCACTCTGGACGCCGTTATTTAATTTTACATTTAATGATTATTGAGAGGATCGAATCTTCTTTTTGTATTTTCTTCCAATCAAAGTCATCGTCTGGTAGAGCAATTTTTCGATGAACACCAAATGACGTCTCTTCATTCTGTTGGTTTCTGTTGGTTTCTTCATTCTGATTCTATCGGATTTCTTACAATCACAAGGTCTTCTTGAAAGAGCATCAGCATTACCATGTTGGTGGCCGGGACGATGTGTAATTTGGAAGTCAAACATGAATAATGTTTCCAACCACCTTGACATCTGTCCAACTGGATTCTTGAAGGATAAAAGCCATTTGAGTGCAGCATGATCGGTCCTTATCAAGAATTTTCCTCCCAAAAGATACTGGTGGAAATGATTTACTACTTTGACAACGGCCACCAACTCTTTTCTTGTAGTGCAATAATTTTTCTCTGCGTTGTTGAGGCATTTACTGTAATATGCTACTACTTTTTCTTCACCTTCTTCAATCTGCGATAGTGTTATGCCCCGAAAAGTGGAGCATAATTTCCCAATCATTCTGAAATATGGGCAAACGCAAGTAGCACATATTTCAGAATCAAAACATAGAATTAAGAAATTATAAATTCATTGAGAATATACGTGCATTGTAAGACACGTATATTCGAAATGAAAAAGTAAGCCAGTGGAACATGCATCAGCATTTCCACTGGGCTCATTCGCATGGTGTTATCACAACACCATGCAGATATGAGGTGAAGGCCAAGACGTCATGGCCTCTCGATGAAATAAATACTCGAGAGATCATTGTCACGGGGCCAGTAACTTGACGACAGTCTTTATCACTGTTCACCTGTTACCTTCAGTATCAGACTGAACATAGTCAATTGTACTTCGCCAAATTAAGGTTGAAATAAAGAGTATTATTTATTATTGGTTCGCGAGTGCTACTTCCTGCAATATACCCGAACCTTACCCGCTCGGGACTACAACATTTTGGTGGCAGCGGTGTCTATTTTTGGAAGAGGACGGGGGCCTGATCAACCACTGTCTTATCGCACAGCAGCGAAGAAGAGATAATATTCAACAATCTTTCCACCCGAGGGAGGACTGGTCATTTTAAAGTTTCTTCGAGGAATTTCATCAAGGGAGCGAGAAGATTACCTTTTTGGTAAACCAGCAGAAGATATGTCAATCCTATTTTACTTTCGTTGTACCGTCGGGGATAGCAGGGTTTTGTCCATTGTTTTTGGAACCAGTTTTTGCTAAAGCAGTTTTGACAAGTCGCGATGTCAACTTCAAGGAGAGCTAATGGGGGTCAGGAGGGCTCTGAATTTAACTCTCATATTTTGTTACCTCCTGGCGCAAGGAAAGCCTTGTTTGAGCCCAGGGGGGAGGAAGGTAACATTAATAATGTTAACCTACAACGGGAATTCGTTCAATCTGAACATTCCAGTATGCTCGCCGGGAATCATCAGATTGTTACGGAAGCTGAGATTCACGGGAGAGGCAATGACGGGCTGCCAGGGGAAAACTCAGCGGGGGAGGCTGCTGATAATAGACAGGACATGCAAAATGCGCCTGCTCCTGTCAACCCTTCGGTGAGTTAACGTCCTGTGCATGTTAGGCCACAGGCTGATCTGGATAACATTGAGAATTATCCAGAAAGTGAAGTGGAAGACCAAGCTGAATATTCCACCCCGTCTAATGTTCTCGCTGGTGGCAGGGGATTCAGGGCTAGTTCCACGCATCAGGGGGGCGATGGCCGTCAGCAGGGACCTTTGCAAAATAATCCTGCTTATGATCGCCTTTTAGGGAGAATTCGGACTCTCGAAGAGGCACGACTCAGACTCCAGAGGGAGATGGATGTTCGGGAACTAAAGGTCATTGAAGAGAGACAACGCCGTGAGGAGGCCGAAAAACAAAGGAATGAGTACAGGGTACTCGTGGAAGATCCTTACGAGGAGCAGATGAATCAGCGGAACAGGAGTTCGCATTCGGATTTTTTGGATTTGAAGGGCGCACTCTATTTAATAAAGGTCTTCACTGGAGACGGTCCGGACAAATTGGATTGTTTCTTAGATTCCATCGCCAGCGCTAGGAGATTAATTCGTCCAGGTTTGGAAAATCAACTTTTAGATGGAATTTTGGGAAGTAAATTGGAAGGTGCTGCGCATAAACAATTGAAGCATCGCACGGTAAAAACATTCGAGCAGCTGAAAAGTGAATTGGAATCACTTTTGGGAAGACTCGGAATGTCGTCGGCCTGCAAGCTGAGTTCAGCAAATTACAACAACGCGAGAATGAGGACGTTGGAAAATTCGTCCAGCGCACGGAGGAGGTCACGATGGATTATTTGAATGGGCTATTGGGTCTTCATCCAGAGCTCTCGCAGGGAGAGAAGGAAGCAGCTACGAAGGTCTTGAAAACTATGGCGAAATTGGTGTTTGAACAAGGATTGCGGTCAACTTCAAATTCTGGTGAGAGCAAATCACTATAAAACACTCGATGACTCTTGCACTGGAGCTGTGGATCTAGAAAAAACCATTTCTGGAAATACCAAGAGTAAGAGTGGGGGAAACTTTGGACAAAATCGGAATTCCTTTGGAGGCGGCAAAATTTCCATGGGTCGTCAGTCTATTGGAAGCTGTTTTTCTTGCGGTCAAACAGGTCATCTTGCGAAGAATTGTAGAAATTCGCAAGGAGGGCAACGGAAATCACTGCCAGTCCCGACAGAGCATCGTAGTATCAACGCATTCGGCTCTGTTTATCAATATTGCAAATATGCGGGCCACGATTTTGCTGACTGTCACAAATTGAAGAGAAAACTGGGGCTAACTGAGACATCAAAAGTGAGTTTCGGGGCGATGAAACAATTTAGCTCAGGTTCGAATAATTTTGCGCCTGGGGGGAAACAAAATAATGCACAAAATAATAATGGTGCCAAGGTTAAGAATAATGCGGAAGGAGGAAATAAAACTCTTCCACTACCGGTCGGCGCTTATCAAATTATGATGGTGCGGACTACGGAGGTAACCGGAGAAGGGGTCATCGATATGCGGCATATGATAGCTCCAGTTCTACCGGCGTAAATAAAGACGCAGATTTTACTCTCAACTGATGAATTGAAACAACCTACGTTTTTTTTTAACATATTCGGGAGCTAAGGCGTCTCTAATTAAAATCAACAAATTGATTGACAAAGCAGAGATAACGCCAGGGCAGCGACTTTTGAGAGGAATTTCAAATCAGGACGTCGCAACACTGGGGGAAGTGATTCTTTATCTACAAATGGGTAAGGAAATTTTGGGACATAAATTTCAAGTTGTTCCGGAGAATTTTCCATGTGTTGGGGGAATTCTGGGAGAGGATTTTCTGGCGTCTCCAAGTTTGAAAGTTGAGACAATTCACGGAAAATCAGTAAAGATTAATGGTCATCGTTTTGATCTGTTCGAGGATAAGGAACCTACGAGGTTAAAAGCTAGGACAGAGACTTTGGTTCAAATGCCAACATGCAGCAAAGGGACAGGGATTGTTCCTAAGACGAAGAAAGGCGTTTTCGTGGGGGAATGCTTGACGGAAGTCGTGAACGGTTTCGTGAACGTGTGTGTAATCAATACCAATGATACGGACGAGTTCGTTAACTTACCAGTGGTCGAGTTGGAGACACTAGCCACTGGGATCGAAGTCATGACGCTGCGAAATTCGTATAAAGGCGAAAGGAAAGATCGCATAAAATTGTTGCATGAAAATCTGCGGATTGAGCATCTGAACCAGGAAGAACGGGACAGCTTGGTGGAGATTTTGGAGCAATTCAACGCCATTGTGCAGTTGCCGGGGGATGCTCCAGGCGTAACAGATCATCTAGAAAATGAGATTCCATTGAAACCAGGGACTGTTCCAATTAACGANGTTGGAGAAACTACCCACTGGGATCGAAGTCATGACGCTGCGAAATTCGTATAAAGGTGAAAGGAAAGATGGCTTAAAATTGTTGCATGAATATCTGCGGATTGAGCATCTGAACTGGGAAGAACGGGACAGTTTGGTGGAGATTTTGGAGCAATTCAACGTCATTGTGCAGTTGCCGGGGAATGCTCCCGGCGTAACAGATCATCTGGAACATGAGATTCCGTTGAAACCAGGGACTGTTCCAATTAACGTTCGACCTCATCGATTGCCGCAATCGCAAAAGGGGGAGGTCGATCGTCAAATCAAGGAGATGCTGCGGAACGGAGTGGTCCGACCAAGTAGAAGTCAATGGAATGCACCTTTATTGGTCGTTCCAAAAAAGATGGATGCGTCGGGGAAAATTAAATTCCAAGTTGTTGATTTTAGACGACTGAATAACGTCACTATAGGTGATTCATTTCCATTGCCCAACATTGCCGACATTTTGGACAGATTGGGCAATGCAAAATATTTTTCAATGTTGGACTTGGCATCAGGGTTTCATCAAATACCTGTAAAAGAGGAAGATAAATGCAAGACTGCATTTTCTACACCGTACGGGCATTACGAGTTCAATCGTCTGCTTTTTGGGGTAAACGGAGGCCCAGCGTCGTTCCAGCGTTTGATGAATTCTGTACTGGCTGGAATTCAAGGACTACGATGTTTCGTGTACCTGGATGACATCGTCATTTCTGGTCCAAGTCTAAAAGACCACAATAAAAGGCTGGTAGAGGTCCTGAAACGGCTGAAAGAGGCGAATCTACGACTTCAGCCCGATACGTGTAATTTTCTAAGAAGAGAAGTTGTTTATCTTGGGCACGTTATTACTGCAGAGGGGATTAAGGCTGACCCTAGTAAAATAGAGGCAGTGGAGAATTTCCCTGATCCACAAAATAGGAAGGAAGTAATGTCATTCTTTGGTCTAGCCGGTTATTATCAGAAATTCATAAAGAGTTTTTCCCAAATTGCAAAACTGCTANCTGAGGAAATGGAATTTCAAGTTGGAGACAAAGTACTGATGAAGAACGAAGTTCTGCGGCGAGGGCGCTCCTAAAAACTTTCCCAACCCTGGATTGGACCGTATGAGATAGTCGAGAGGAATTCTGATGTGAACTACACTATCAGATANACTGCGGTAAAAATTTTGAAGAAGACTCTGACGACGGCACCTATCCTCCAGTATCCAGATTTTGAGGGGACTTGTCTTTTGACANGGTCCATGTTAATAGACTGCGTCCATTTATAGTCGCATGACTATATGGACTCCAGCCTTGGAATAAATTAAAACGGACACAAATTTCATCAAAAAATGGGGAAATTTTAATTTCGATGGAAATTAAAATCTTACAATTGTTTTATGTAATTGAAATGAGCTTTTTGTGTAGATTATTCTTGCAGACTCTGGCTGTATGTGAGGTCGGGGTATCGCAGGTGCCAACCCCAACCGNGAACCCTAAAAACAGTGGAATAAGGTTGGAGTACTACGGAAAGGGAGTTGTATGCTGTTGTTTGGGGAGTTGAGCATTTTAGGCCTTATCTATGTGGCCGAATATTCATCGTTGTCACGGATCACAGACCCTTACGATGGATTTTCAATGTTTAGGACCTGGAATCGAAATTAATGCGTTGGCGCATAAAATTGGAGGAATACAACTATGAAGTCGTTTACAAGGCCGGGAAGTTAAATACCAACGCCGATGCGCTCAGTCGTATCAACGTTGTAACCCGAGCTCAGGCAAAATCCGAGTCTACTAATCAGAGTGGCGCCGGGGGGCACTCGATGGATGAAGTTGAAATGATCCCTCCGGCTGACGATGAGATAATGGATATTCTGCAGGAATATCACGACACGCCGTTTGCAGGACATGCTGGGGCAAAACGGATGTATGCAAAATTACGTCAGAAGTACGAATGGAAAGGGATGAAAGCGGATGTGGAGAAATTTGTGGCGACTTGTGTGGAATGCCAGCTAAATAAGCTGGGAAAAGCAACAAAAGTACCAATGGTTATCGGAAAGAGTCCAGACGAGGCGTTCGAGCAATGTGCTATGGACATTGTTGGTCCATTACCGGTCACGGAAGCTGGGAATAAATATATTCTCACGTTTCAGGACGCCTTAACGAAATTCAGCAGGGCAATTCCAATTCCGGACCAAGAGGCCAATACAGTTGGTCGCGCATTTGCAGAGAAAATCGTGTGTGAATATGGGACACCACGGAAATTACTTACCGATAAAGGTCCGAATTTTATTGGTGAGATTTTCAAGAACGTCTGTAAATTGCTGAAAATAAAGAAAATACAGACTACTGCGTATCATCCGCAAACGAACGGAATTGTCGAGAGATCTCATCGCACTCTTGCTGAATTTTTAAGGAGTTTCATTGTGGAGGATCAGACGGATTGGGACACATGGCTTCCGTATGCGATGTTCGCATATAACACGACTCCTCATTCGGCGACTAAAATGACGCCATTTGAGCTAATGTTCGGTAGACGTGCCGAGTTACCAACAGCTGTCAAACAGCCCCCGCGTTTGACGTATTGTTACGATGATTTTGCAGAGGAACTTCAAGAGAGATTGCGACCAGCACACCAGGAAGCGAAGGAGAAACTCGACGCAGGCAAGGAAAAGTCGAAAGTGCTTTATGACAAAAATGCTGAGGAAATGGAATTTCAAGTTGGAGACAAAGTACTGATGAAGAACGAAGTTCTGCGGCGAGGGCGCTCCTAAAAACTTTCCCAACCCTGGATTGGACCGTATGAGATAGTCGAGAGGAATTCTGATGTGAACTACACTATCAGATACGGCAACAAAAAAAGAACGCAGAGGGTCCATGTTAATAGACTGCGTCCATTTATAGTCGCATGACTATATGGACTCCAGCCTTGGAATAAATTAAAACGGACACAAATTTCATCAAAAAATGGGGAAATTTTAATTTCGATGGAAATTAAAATCTTACAATTGTTTTATGTAATTGAAATGAGCTTTTTGTATAGATTATTCTTGCAGACTCTGGCTGTATGTGAGGTCGGGGTATCGCAGGTGCCAACCCCAACCAAGATAGAATCGTGTCGGACTGGAGAAGATATAGTCTCGACAATCAGGACAGGTAGACTCCGATCGCTCCAACCATTGGGGTACGTGGCACGGCTGAGGGGCGGGGGTCTCGTCGAACAGAAGACGAAGATTAAAAACATCTTCGACGTCATCAGCGAGCACTCCAGGATCCCACAAGGCATTGAGGTCTACCCGTCTTTGTTTCCTCCATCGGGCGATGAGGTTACGAAAACAATGATTAATGTATCCCGGACGATACGGATAAGTTGGTGCCTGCAACGAAACACGGAAAAAGGATTTAGATATACGTTGGAGACGGGAAGTACGGGAGAAATTCATGGAGAAGAAAGAATTCAACCAGGTATACTCACCAGGTATGAGAACATGGACGCGTCGATTGAATGGCGCAGATACGGATGTCCACGAGATCTCGCAGCTCTAGCCCTTCGACGCCTCACAGTTCGAGACACGGAGGGTCTGCCAGCCCTACGAGGGCAATCACGAGTACGGTGGCCTTCTAAGCCATAATCGTTGCACNTCGGTAGACGTGCCGAGTTACCAACAGCTGTCAAACAGCCCCCGCGTTTGACGTATTGTTACGATGATTTTGCAGAGGAACTTCAAGAGAGATTGCGACCAGCACACCAGGAAGCGAAGGAGAAACTCGACGCAGGCAAGGAAAAGTCGAAAGTGCTTTATGACAAAAATGCTGAGGAAATGGAATTTCAAGTTGGAGACAAAGTACTGATGAAGAACGAAGTTCTGCGGCGAGGGCGCTCCTAAAAACTTTCCCAACCCTGGATTGGACCGTATGAGATAGTCGAGAGGAATTCTGATGTGAACTACACTATCAGATACGGCAACAAAAAAAGAACGCAGAGGGTCCATGTTAATAGACTGCGTCCATTTATAGTCGCATGACTATATGGACTCCAGCCTTGGAATAAATTAAAACGGACACAAATTTCATCAAAAAATGGGGAAATTTTAATTTCGGTGGAAATTAAAATCTTACAATTGTTTTATGTAATTGAAATGAGCTTTTTGTGTAGATTATTCTTGCAGACTCTGGCTGTATGTGAGGTCGGGGTATCGCAGGTGCCAACCCCAACCGAGATAGAATCGTGTCGGACTGGAGAAGATATAGTCTCGACAATCAGGACAGGTAGACTCCGATCGCTCCAACCATTGGGGTACGTGGCACGGCTGAGGGGCGGGGGTCTCGTCGAACAGAAGACGAAGATTAAAAACATCTTCGACGTCATCAGCGAGCACTCCAGGATCCCACAAGGCATTGAGGTCTACCCGTCTTTGTTTCCTCCATCGGGCGATGAGGTTACGAAAACAATGATTAATGTATCCCGGACGATACGGATAAGTTGGTGCCTGCAACGAAACACGGAAAAAGGATTTAGATATACGTTGGAGACGGGAAGTACGGGAGAAATTCATGGAGAAGAAAGAATTCAACCAGGTATACTCACCAGGTATGAGAACATGGACGCGTCGATTGAATGGCGCAGATACGGATGTCCACGAGATCTCGCAGCTCTAGCCCTTCGACGCCTCACAGTTCGAGACACGGAGGGTCTGCCAGCCCTACGAGGGCAATCACGAGTACGGTGGCCTTCTAAGCCATAATCGTTGCACGATAGTTCATACTCACGAGCAAGATGCCCCAATCGGTTGCACGTAAAACACCTCCTCGAATCCATTTTCGGGTTTTTCCTGTTAAGTTCGTTAATTGGAGCTGCAGAGAGAACTATGGCAATTTTTGAGCGCACCGCGTTTTTGTATTCGAGGGTGCAGCGTCAACAAACATGGCCGCCAAGGAGCCAAAGATTGAGTCCACGTCGCCCGGTGTCAACATGTTCTCGGAGTTCGAGAGCCTTTGGTTTTACAAAACTCTTGGAATCAGCATTTTTGTTTCCTGCGTTGCTCATGCTAGGAAGCATAACGGCTCAAGTGTGGGAGGAGGAGATGCATGCGATCGAAAAGTTCGTTCACACGCCCGGAATTTATTTTGGGCCAATTGGGAAAAAGTATCTTAGCACCCAGGTTTGGTCCATAGCTGCGAGTACAGATGCCTCACCGTGGCTAGCGAGGGCTGACCAACTTCAAGAATATCTGAGCCACACAAAAGAGCTTTGTGCAAGAGCAGGTCCATGGGGAACCAACTTCCTGCTCATTGTGGACCAGTGGATCAACAGATTCGCGGAAACAAGAGACGTCATTACTGGACTATTGGGTTTAAACGACGCAAGCAAAAAGCGTCGAGGCCGTATAGACGGTTTGGGCACTGTTGCCAAATCGCTGTTTGGAACTATGGACCTTCAGGACGCCCACGAGATATTCGAGAGGATTGCACGCCTAGAAAGTGGAGTCAAGGGGACATTGGATAGTTCTGGGAAGCAACTGGAGATTGTCAACTCAACACTCTTCCAGTTGGGACACACGAAGGAAATAATCAAGGAGAATGAGGACATTTTGCTGAAGCCAATGCAGTTAATAAAAAAAGAGAATTCGCAGGTAGGTCACAGACAAAATATAGATGAACATCTGTTAGTCCTAGAAGCCATCTATAGAGGAGTAAGGGAAAACGCCGTGAAAATAAAAAAACTTCCTGACCGAATCCAGAGGTTTGATATTGGGAACCGGAGTTTTCACGGAGACTAGCCTAGTCGCTCTTTGCCGCACAGCGAAACTACTAAAGGGATTGAGTTTTCCCTTCGAGGTAGTAGTAGGTGGAATGCATAGATTACACGAGGTTTCAACCACGAGTATTTTTGCATTCGGTACGAGAATTCTCACTTTGACGGAAGTACCCCTGGTTGACTTCCAGGCGTTCGACGTTATGCTGACGCATGGGATTCCAGTGCGGTCGTCGAACGGGTATCACTCATACGTGGAGACGACGAGTGAGCTACTGATGATGCACGGGCCGACGCAACAATACTTGCCAATGACCTTGGAGCAGTTGGGAAACGGCAAGGAAATTCAGGGGCAATATTTATGCACCGACTCGTCACCAGTACAACTGACGCGGGACTCAAGCCCTTGTGAAGTTCAAATGTATTTGAACTCAGGGAAAATGCCGGATGTATGCACGATTAGCAAGGCCGGAGACTTCATTTACGAAAACGGCTATTATCAGAAGTTGGCTCCAAATAGGTGATTGAAGTGAGCGACAAGTAGGGTTGGGAAGAAATTGAAACATTGATGTTGGAATTTGCCATAATTCATTGATTGGAGGGTTATTTTGTTGACAGAGTGAGGAAAAGCGTTTGAACGTGAATTGGGTGTTTTGAAGAGGGTCAATGGGAGATCTCGGCGATTCCTTAAGGGTAACTTACCAGGGGAGCTGTCGGGTTCTTTCAAAAGGGGATTAATGGAGGCCATGGTCGAGGGGAGATATTGGGGGTCAGTTCCCAGGAGAGCCCTCCGGGTCTTTTTAGGGGGGGGGGGGGGGTCAATGGAGGGTATGGCCGAGGGGAGATCTCGGGAGATTTTTGGGGAGTATCTTTATAGTCGAGCTCTCGTGGTATTTTTAAGGGGGCAGGAGAGGGGAGGTATGGTCAAGGGGAGATCGNAACTTCCTGACCGAATCCAGAGGTTTGATATTGGGAACCGGAGTTTTCACGGAGACTAGCCTAGTCGCTCTTTGCCGCACAGCGAAACTACTAAAGGGATTGAGTTTTCCCTTCGAGGTAGTAGTAGGTGGAATGCATAGATTACACGAGGTTTCAACCACGAGTATTTTTGCATTCGGTACGAGAATTCTCACTTTGACGGAAGTACCGCTGGTTGACTTCCAGGCGTTCGACGTTATGCTGACGCATGGGATTCCAGTGCGGTCGTCGAACGGGTATCACTCATACGTGGAGACGACGAGTGAGCTACTGATGATGCACGGGCCGACGCAACAATACTTGCCAATGACCTTGGAGCAGTTGGGAAACGGCAAGGAAATTCAGGGGCAATATTTATGCACCGACTCGTCACCAGTACAACTGACGCGGGACTCAAGCCCTTGTGAAGTTCAAATGTATTTGAACTCAGGGAAAATGCCGGATGTATGCACGATTAGCAAGGCCGGAGACTTCATTTACGAAAACGGCTATTATCAGAAGTTGGCTCCAAATAGGTGATTGAAGTGAGCGACAAGTAGGGTTGGGAAGAAATTGAAACATTGATGTTNGCTCTCTGGATCTTCCTAGGATTTGCCAAGGAGTGTATGATGAAGGGGACATCCCGAGGGGTTCTTTGAGGTTACTTCCAGGGGTCAATAGGGGCGTGGTCAAGAGGAGATCTCGAAAGTATGGTTGGAACGAAATTCCGGAGAAATCTGGGGAACATTTCTCAAAGTAGGTTTGAGGGGATAGCTAGGGGGATTTTTCTAGGGGGATCGCCGAGATTTTCACGGAAAATGTTTCAGAGGAGTTTCTAGGGTATTTTCAGAGGAAATGGGTAAGAGGAGATTCCTGGGGTTCTTAGACGATATTTGACATTTGAAACATACAATCGAAAGATTGATTAGAAAAGTAATTCGGGATTGTGACCCAAGTTCTTCATCAACCCATGGACTGCAAATATTTTTTTTTTGTAAAGATCTCAAAAAAATCCCGAGATCTCCCCTTGACCATGCCCCTCATTAACATGCCCGCCCCTCGGAAAACCCTGAGAGCTTCTCTGTAAAGATACTCCCAAAGAATCCCCGAGATCTCCCCTTGACCATACCACCCATTAATGCCCCCATTAATACCTCCCATTAATCCCCCCCCCTAGAGAAACCTAGAGAACTCCCTTGGAAAGATACCCCCAGAAAACCCCCGAGATCCCACTTGACCACAGCCTAAATTGTCCCCCCCCCC
>NW_021680658.1:125426-138959 GCF_001412515.2 Diachasma alloeum
CCCCAAAAACCTCCCGAGATCTCCCCTCGTCCATACCCTCTATTGACCCCCCCCTCCCTTAAAAGACCCTGAGGGCTGTCCTGGGAACTTACCCCCAAGATCTCCCCTCGACCATGGCCTCCATTAATCCCCTTTTGAAAGAACCCGATAGCTCTCCTGGTAAGTTAACCCTAAGAAATCACCGAGATCTCCCATTGACCCTCTTCAAAACACCCAATTCACGTTCAAACGCTTTTCCTCACTCCGTCAACAAAATAACCCTCCAATCCATGAATTATGACAAATTCCAACATCAATGTTTCAATTTCTTCCCAACCCTACTTGTCACTTACTTCAATCACCTATTTGGAGCCAACTTCTGATAATAGCCGTTTTCGTAAATGAAGTCTCCTGCCTTAACGATTAGGCATTTGCAGCTAAACCGCTTGCTGCTAATTAAAATGAAGAGAAATAACGCATTGTTCTACGTAGCACCTGAGGCCGAGGGTATCACGATAACGTGCGGAGATAAAGAAACCAGAGACGTTCTTCAAGACTCGGGCATTCTGCAAGTACCAGACTTTTGTGGAGTGGTCACTGCAGATTTCAGCGTCAAAGGCCGAAAGTCATTCGAAACAGAATTGAATTCTCATTTTCAACCGAAGTCGAATCTGTCGCTGGATGACGACATCGCAGGGAGACTCAATCACGTAAATAGAAACTTGAGTGACGTACAACTGTCCAACGTAGTTGGGAATGTGAAGGAATTAAAGGGCCTGGAGGTGCAGCTGGAGAGCATGAAGGAGGACCTGACCGAGCAGAAGAAAGAATTCAACACGAGCCCAGGGATGCGTAGTTACCGCGAGTACCTAACCCAGCCGTCATCGATATTCACCGTGACAGTGGTGATCACATTCATCACTGCGGGATTCTTGATTTGTTGGTGGTACAAAAGGTCTAGACGACCTTCGCTGAAGCCCAGGAGAGAATCATCGCTCCAAGCGACAGTCATCGACGGCTGATTAAATTAAGGGAAAAATATGAAAGTTTTAAAAATTGTAAATGTATCAAAATGAATGTAAACAGAGAAGAAAATTATCAAATTGATAATTTTTTTCCCCCCAACAGGGAGAGATGTTATGCCCCGAAAAGTGGAGCATAATTTCCCAATCATTCTGAAATATGGGCAAACGCATGTAGCACATATTTCAGAATCAAAACATAGAATTAAGAAATTATAAATTCATTGAGAATATATGTGCATTGTAAGACACGTATATTCGAAATGAAAAAGTAAGGCAGTGGAACATGCATCAGCATTTCCACTGGGCTCATTCGCATGGTGTTATCATAACACCATGCAGATATGAGGTGAAGGCCAAGACGTGATGGCCTCTCGATGAAATAAATACTCGAGAGACCATTGTCTCGGGGCCAGTAACTTGACGACAGTCTTTATCACTGTTCACCTGTTACCTTCAGTATCAGACTGAACACATTCAATTGTACTTCGCTAAATTAAGGTTGAAATAAAGAGTATTATTTAGTATTGGTTCACGAGTGCTACTTCCTGCAATATACCTGAACCCTACCCGCTCGGGACTACAACAATAGTGTTGCACCAATTGCAAACTGGGAAGCATCAGTATCTAGAACGAATGGTAGATTAGGCATAGCGGGTTTCAAAATCGGTGAAGATGTAAGAACTCTCTTCAAACTCTCGAAAGCATTTTGAGATTCCTCATTCCAGATGAAAAGCCTGTTATTTTCCGTGAGACGATGTAATGGTTTCGCAATGGTGGCGAAACCTTCCACGTATTTCCTGTAGTAAGAACATAATCCCAAAAAGCTCTGCAGTTCACCTTTAGTTCTTGGTACTGGCCAGTTGATAATTGTCTCAATTTTTTCAGGGTCGCATCTGATTCCTTTTCCACTGACAATGTGACCGAGGTACAGAACTTCTTGTTGAAAGAAAATGCACTTCTTGGGGTCGACTTTCAAGTTAGCCGGGGATAGTCTAGCTAAAACCGTTTGAAGATTGTTGAGATGATCATCTTCTGTTTTCCCCAACACGATAATGTCGTCCAGGAAAACTAGGTAGATTTTTCCAACGAGTCCTTTCAAAACATTGTTCATCACACGAATGAAAGTTCCTGGAGCATTACATAAACCAAAAGGCATCACTGTGAATTGCCACAATTCATTTCCAATGATGAAAGCTGTGATTTCCCGATCTTGAGAGTCCAGCTCGATCTGCCAGTATCCGCTCTTCAGGTCAATAGTGGAAAACCATTTGGATGCAGCAGTTGCATCGAAAATTTCTTCAGTCCTTGGCAAAGGCGTGGCATCTTTTTTGGTAACATCATTAACCTTGCGGAAGTCCACAAAAAATCGAATTGATTCATCTTTTTTTACTTATAAGGTGATAGGAGATGCCCAAGGACTGGTGCTGGTTGCAATGATTTTTTGTTTCACCATTGGATCGAGTAAACCATGAATTTTGTCTCGATATTGAAGAGGTATCCTCCTAGGTGTTTGTTTGATTGGTCCAGTATTTTCGATGACAATCTTGTGTCTAATGTCTCGATAGGGTCCCAAGTCGTCATTGTTCTTAGAGAAAACATGTTGAAATTTGAGGAGAAATTTCTTCAGATTGTTCTTCTGCTGTTGGTTCAAGTGAGTTAAAGATTTACTGAATAATTCCGAGAAAAATTCAGATAAGTGATCTGTCGATGATTGTGGAACTTGTTGAATTATTTCTCGAACTGCAAAAGTCTTCGTACAGCTTGTAGGGTCAAATTTCTCCTTCAGAATGTCTTCAAAATTTTTCAGAACGCCTGATTCATATAGGAAGTCTAATCCCAGGATGCAGTTCTCGAGAATATCAGCCAAACCTAAATTGAGATTGATTGACAGTCCTCCGATGTGAATCGTTGTATTCTGGATAGAATAATGTTGAAAAGGTGTTCTGGCAACGGTTAGGATGTTGATAGGTTGAAATTTTGGATTCAAAATAGAAATATCAGAAGCTGTATCCATCAATATATTGCATTTCTTCTTGTCAATTTCCCCAGTCAATTTCAGAGTTAAATCTAGCAATTGTTTGTCGATAATAGAGTGATGACATCTGTTGAAAACTTGTTTTTCATCAGTCAATCCGTCCTTCGCCGAATTGACTGTAATTAGTTTTCCTGTTGGGTGTTCTGAGTTGATTGAATGTTTTCTGTATCAGCAGGAGAATCAATGTTATTGATACGTCGACATCGTTGATTTCTGTTAGCTGAAAGCGCTCTGGATCGAGACGTGTTGTAGGTTCTTGAGGCATGAGCTGTTGAGTTCTTGCAAAATTTGTTATTAGTATTGAGTCTGCATTCGCTCGCGTAGTGACCAAACGAATTGCATTTGAAACATTCGATTTTCGATTTTTTGTTTGGTGGAAATTAGTCGGTTTTGTCTGGAAAGTGTGAACGATTTGATGATTGATGGAATACTCCATTGAACGAACGATTAGATGAATGGTGAGATTTCCCGTCGAAAGGTCGTTTTCGTCCAGACATTATGTCGTTTTCAGAATTAGTTGTTTTATGGAGAACGTCGATTTCGGTGGCTCGTTCAATCGCTAAGCGTAGTGATTCAATTCGCTCCAAACGTAATTTAGATGAAATTTTAGAGTCGCGAAGACCTCGGATAAATTGAGCGCAAGCGATTTTATCACAAGATTCATGAGGAATGTTAGGGTGTGAGAGATGGGATAATTTCTTAATTTCCTCTCCAAAAGTCGCAATCTCTTCAATGTCTTTTCTTTCGCGAAATTCCAGTTTTCGGAAATTCATGCGAGTAAAATGTTCTTCACTGAATTCTTCGTTAAGAATGTGGACTAATTTATCGTAATTTTTCGCTTCAACATCAGATAAATATTCCATAATCTCAAGGGCTTTTCCTCGTAAGCATGAAGCTAAATGTGCACCTTTGGATTGAAATGACCAGTTATTGTGATTCGCGACAACGTTGAATTGTTTTACGTATTGGTTCCACGGTATCAATCCTTCATAGACAGGAGGTTTGATGTGTTTAGAATTTGAGGAAGGAATTTCAATATTGGCATCTATAGAACTGCGAGGCCTCACAATTCTACTGCAAGTATCATTTCTATCACTACAAACATGAAAAGACTGAGAAACATTATCTGTGGTATTTGGTGGTCTCTCTGGTTGCCTCGGATTATCCTTTTCCTGCAGTAAATCCCTCAACGCTGAGCGAATATCTTCTGCGATGTTCAGCCATTGTTGCTGGAATCCTTCAGGGATCTTTTCGTGTTGCTGTTGGAGGTCGTGTGTCATTTCCTCATGTTGTTGCTGAAGACCGTGAGTTATTTCCTCGTGTAGTTGATGAATCCGTTGATTCATCACTCCATTTTGTTGCTGGATAGCCGGATTCATTTCGTCACGTAATTGTTGTTGAAAGGTCTCGAGCCTTTCATTCATCTCGTCATCACGACATCTTCCCTCAGGAACCGAAAAAGGAAGAAACCGTCGTCGAAGTGGTCATCGTGCGTCGGGGTTATCTCTAATTCCGTCGTCCGATTCATCCTCCGATATGATGAAGAATATTTATTAAATGTAAACTTGAATTATTTAGCTTTTTTTCTATTCTTATTTCCTCTCCTTGTTTATTTGATGACAGCCTCTCGTTCTTTTGAATCAATCCGTCGGAGAAATTCCGGAGCTGTCAAAACCTTATTCACCTTCACTTCGATGTTTTCCTTCGTACTCGTTCAAATCCCTGGTTCAATAGCGTGGTCGAAAAACTTCTAACACCAAATGTAATGAATTGGACGGTGAAGTCAAGGAAAGGGGTTGTTTATTTATTAAACTACAAAGGGAGTTTTTGAGAATGTCTGTTGACGTCTTCAAAATCTTAGAAAAACCGAATTACGGAAAACAAAACACTCACTCGCACACATTTCCGGAAGAGGAAAGAGGATCGATAAATAAAACATGCGATTGCGTTACAATATCAATAAAATTCATGAAAATTTTGCTCTTAAACACACTTCCCCTTGAGAGAAACCATTGTTTCTGCAGTAATCTCTGTTTGAGGTTAAGCCGAATACAGAGATCACACATGGCACTGTCACTCATGTGGAAATCATTTGTGAGTCCCTACTTCACACAGAGATCCTGGAATTCATTTACTATTATTTTGTTCGTCGATAGTAAATTATAACGACGTGGGTGACGAATTTTTTGGATAACCGTATATCGATGGAAAATATTGACATGTGTTTATGCGTGTGACTACGTACAGTGAGAACCCTCCATAGAGTATGGCAGGCCGACCAACTCTGAGGAAAAACAACTGGCGTCAGGCCGACGTTGCCACTTTTTTTTACACAAATTAATTATTTTCTATTTATTATTAAAATTGCGTATAAATTTTTTTTGATGCATGTAGGATGTAGGAAAAAAATTAAATAGTTATAAAAAATATTATATGACTGATGTGCAGGGTGAAATAAATATAGAGTCTTTCAATCACTTTATATTATAATGTTTAATCAAATGATTGCACCGAAATAATTTGATAAATATTAACGCGTGTGACGCCATGATGTTTTCGAATGCAAGTATTTCAATAATACAGTTAATGCTGAAAAGATGATTGATCGCTAGTGACATCTGATATTTAAAATAATCTCGACTCAGTCGATAAGTGGATTGCCTTTGACCATATCCCAACACGCCCCCTTCAAAACGGTCAACTGAAATATCTATAACAATCTTAAATTATTATAATCCCTAAACGAGAAACACAATTTAAATGTCGTAAATGACTCAACCCTTTGGTCAAAATATCAGATGGCATTTCATCGGTTGACAAGTATTTCAAATCCAAGACTTTACTATCCAGCTTCTCGCAAATGAAATAATTACGAATATCAATATGTTTTGACCTTGAATGAATTGCATGACTCCGAATTAATTTTTGTGCACTCTGATAATCATTCCATAGAGAAATACAATTAATCGAGAAACCAATTGATCTGAGAATACCTTTCAAAAATAATGCTTCACGCGTGGCTTCGCAAATGGCCGTATACTCGGACTCGTTGACAAGGTCACCGTGCGTTGCTTTCGAGCCTCCCAGCTAATCGGACACGATGCCATGATGAAAGCATAACCAGAGAAAGAACGACGATCACCCAGAATACTTCCACAATCTGCATCAACAAAGCAATGTAGATCATCACCAGTCCTCCTGTAGACCAATCGATAATCTCTCGTTCCCTTCAGATATCTTAGCACATGCTTGGCAGCCTTCCAGTGAGTCTCATTATAACAGGAATTAAATTGACTTAAAAAACTCACGGCAAACGAAATATCCGGACGTGTTGAAATAGCCAGATACAACAAACCTCCAATCAGATTTTGGTATGGTAATTCCCTCATGACTTTCTCATCGGTATTTTCTGGACGAGTCAACACACATTTCGTCTCAATCGGTGTGCTAGCAGGTTTACATTCTGTCTTCCCAAAAATCTCCAGCAAATTATCGATGTAATCACGTTGAAATAATTGCACACTGTGATCTTCCTCATTCTGGATGAACTAAATTCCAAGGCATTTGTTAACTCGACCCAAATCCTTCATTTGAAAAGATTTTGACAAAATATCTTTGATTTCTAGAATCCACTCCGAATTGTTTGAATCAATCGAAATGTCATCCACGTAAATCGTGACCAGCAGCAGATTTTGCCCATCATTCACGAAGAAAAGACATGAATCATAAGATGAAGATTCCAATTTCATTTTTAAAAGCTCGTCTTTCAGTCTCTTGTACGACTGGACTCCCGATTGTCTCAACCCGTAAAGCGACCGCTTCAACAAACAAACCGGATTCTTCCTCTCCTTCAAGTCCTTTAACCATTTCTTAGCTGTTGAAACTTCCTTCTGAGCAGTCACCACTTTGCTCTGACAACCAACAGGTTCCCCAGCAACGATCTTCTCCAAAATTTCTTCCAACTGCGTTGGTATCTTCATATAGACTTTTTCCTCTAAGAATCCATTCAAATAAGCAGTTACAACATCCATCTGATGAATCTCGATCGACGTAGTTTTTACCACTGGTGAATAGATCTCATTAAAATCCACGCCAGGACTCTGTGAACAACCCTTTGCTACAAGATGAACCTTCTTCTTGGTACTCTCCCTGTCTCGTTTCCTATGGAAAACCAAACGATTTTTGATTATTTTTCTATCTGAAGGCCGATCAACTATTTCCCAGGTTTCATTAAAAATCAAGGAAATAAACTCATCCTTAAGAGCAGACTTCCAACTTTCCACCTCATCAGACTTCTCAGGTTCTTCCCAAGTAACAGGTTCTGGCTCAACTGAAAAATTACATAGCTCCTCAGAAACATATGCCTCTACCTCAACGTCATCATCAAACACGTCATCTATGACAATCTCGGGAACTCCAGGTGCAGGCGTCTCCCCGGAGCACGTCGATCCGGAGCACTTGGAACCCTCATTCTAATCTCTCGACGACCGGTCTCTTCAAAACCTCTGATCTCCACATCAGTCATAGTCCGGGTATCCTTAACGACCGTTTCAACCTCAACTTTTGAAGTATCATGATCATCAGAGTGAATAGACTCGTTCTGCTGCACTTTTACCTCTTTATCCTCATAAAAATCCTCAAATACATCATTAAAATAAAATGAATCCCTGAATTTCACGTCTCGACTCACTAAAATTTTCCTCCTTTCTGGACTCCATAATCTGTATGCCTTTGAAACCAACGAGGATCCAACAAAAACACACTCAATTCCTCTCGAATCGAATTTACCTTTCTGCGTTTTGTCTAAAAGAAACGTCTTACACCCAAATGTTTTCAAATAAGTTAAAGTTGTTTTTTTACTCTTCCAAACTTCATGAGGAGTTTTTCCCTCTAAAGACTTACACATCGACTTTGAATATAACAAGCTGTATTGATAGCCTCAGCCCAAAAAATAGATGGCATATTACCTTGTCTCAGTAAACAGCGAGCCATCTCAACCAGTGTTCTATTCATTCTCTCAGCAATGCCACTTTGTTGAGGCGTATAAGGTGCAGACAAACGTCGTTGAATCCCATGCTGAGTCAGGAAGGCCTCAAATTCTCCACTTACAAATTCCTTTGCGTTATCTGATTGTAAAAATTTAATCTTTCTACCAGTTTCATTTTCCACTTGAGCCTTCAATTTTTTAAAACTCTCCAAAGCCTCAGATTTATCCGTCAAAAAATCGACTGTACACCATCTGGATTTATCATCAACGAAAACAATAAAATAACGTTTTCCAGAATGCGAGACACATCTCATTGGTCCACAAATATCCATGTGAATAATTCCCAACACATTCTCTGTTCTCTCCCCGTCAGTTAATTGAAAGGGTAACCGAATCATCTTCTCTTGAGCACAAATTTCGCAATTTTTCATCTCCTCTTCACATTCCAAATCCAATCCATGAACACAGCTACTTCTGACCATTCTCTTCAGATCTGCCACATTTAAATGCCCTAGACGATAATGCCAGAGCTCCAACAAATTATTAGGCTTCCAAGTCTCAGTCGCATCGGTCAAACTTCCAGTCTCAACTTTCTCATTAACATAATACAAATCGCCTTTCCTCTCAGCAAACATCAAAATACTCCCATTTTTGTTCTCTACCACAGCTCCATCTTTACGAAAAACGACATTGAAACCATGATCTGTTATCTTTGACACCGACATTAAATTCATACGAAGATCTCCCACGTGATAGACCTGATGCAATCTCAGATTGTGATTGTTCCCTCCATTATCTACCACGATCTTCACTTCCCCAACTCCAGTTATTTTAGTAACCTCTTTATTGGCCAGATTTAATGGTTTATCAATGTGTGAATACTTATCAAAAACGTCCTTCTGAGCAACCATATGAGAAGAACAACCGCTGTCCAGACACCATTGAGTTTTTGTACATTCTAGACCAGCGTGAAGAGCGATTTCTTCAGTTACATCAGCCTGGCTCACAGACTCTGCAACACACTCTTCATCTCCATGAACATAATGGGACTGTTGACCCGACTGCGACTGGGGAAGCCTAGTGGATCAAAAACGAGCAATATGCCCAGGCTTATTACATCTATCACATATCAAATACCTCAAATTTGGTCTAGACACATCTGAACTTTCCCCTGTCTGTTGGAAACGATAAGAATTGTAGAATCTCCTCTGATAAGACGCACCTCCTCTAGCAAACAAGACGTCCTGACCAGTAGTTACCGCTGAATCATTCTGGCGAGATTCATAATCCTCACGTATTTTAATTTTCATTGCCTCTGGTTTAAGAAGCTCATCTCTCCCTGCCGTCATCGCACACCGAAAACCATCGAAAGATGGCGGCAAACTCTGCATCATCAACACCGACAACAAATCCTCTTGAATAACAATGTCGATCTCCTCCAATTTATCCACAGCATCCATAAAATCATCCAGATGATTCTCCAAATCTTCACCTTCCTGTAAACGAACTTTTCTCGCTGGTCCTCTAGTCTGATACTGCTTTTTCAAAGCTAACCAAGCTTCCCTTGACGTTGAACACTTTTTTAACCTCTTAATTTTAGACCGCTCGACCCCCAAAGCCAACTCCGAAAAAGCTTCTTCATCTTTCTCGTTCCAGACTGCATAAGCCGCATCAGTGAGTGACGGTTGAACTTTCGTTCCATTCACGTAGCCCCACAATTTACATTTAATCAGCGTGGCTTTCATTTGAACCACCCAAGTGTCATAATTCTCCCTGTGTAATTTATCAAATTTCGATGTTGTACTCGTCATCCTGAGCGAAGTCTTCCTTCCTCCAATTCAATGAACAACGACGATATCTCCATCCAACGGTTTTCCCGTTATCCGTCTGTCACGCGTACCCACAAAATCACCTCCAACAAATTCACCCAAAAAACCCCTCCTCCATCAATAAAATCGACCCATAATCTGATGTGCAGGGTAAAATGAATATAGAGTGTTTCAATCACTTTAAATTATAATGTTTAATCAAATGATTGCACCGAAATAATTTGATACACTTTGGAATAAATATTAACGCGTGACAGGTGTGACGCCATGATGTTTTCGAATGCAAGTATTTCAATAATACAGTTAATGCTAAAAAGATGATTGATCGCTAGTGACATCTGATATTAAAAATAATCTCGACTCAGTCAATAAGTGGATTGCCTTTGACCATATCCCAACAATGACTACAGAAGAATCTGAATATGGTCTTATTGTTTAATTGAAGGGAACCAAATTTTCATGTTCAGGGATTGGTTTTCTCCAGGAATACAATAGATTCCCCTCCGCCACACCTCCTGCATTCCGTCATCGCCTGATCATCGTTAACCCTCTGACTCGCAATCTTCTCCCCACTACCTATAGGGGCCGGACGGTCGACGTAGAAGGAGATGAGTAGCAAATGCACGAACAGTTCCGTAGCATTGAGCACACATTTGAATACATAAGTCCCAAATATAAAAATTTTTAACAGAAATTTATTGGTAGATAGGATAACACAAATTTAAGGAAGAAAAGAAGCAATTGAAAATAATACATCTCATTGCTGTAAATCTCCAAATCATGAACAGGGCCTCGATTTTCAACAAATATTTGCACAGGATAATTCTGAATATTTGAAGACCATTTTCATTCTATTAATCACCATGTTTTTTTTTTTTATGCTGAAAAATCATCTGGATTCATTTCATAATTTGAAGGTATTTTTCTTCGTGTCACGTATTTGTCAGGATTTCCATAGACACTTTTCAATAAACATTCATTCTTTTTGACATGGATACGTCTATGGTTTCGTTTTGGGGGGTAATTCGGAAAAAAAATGCTTATGCAGCAGCTCCATCTATCGGCGATTTCTACATTACCAACTGTCGAAAGATCGGTGAGCTACCGACAGGTTATTAGTGATAAAAATTTCCAGTGCCGAAATTTCTAGATTTAAAATTCTCTATAAAAGGCGATTCGACACGCTCCGCCGTCAGTCTTAAATTGGCAATCACAGAGTTAAAATCGTATAAAGTAAAGAGTGTAAATATCTGGTGCAGTAGTAAGGTCAATCTAGATATTGATGTGGGTACGTTTATGGTTTCCATATGGGGGGTCATGTTGGCAAGAGGTCCTTATGTGCAGCGCCATCTATCGGAGTTCTAGAAAATTCTAGACAGCTAATTCGACAAGTTTCTTGGAATTTCGCAAAAATTCAAGGAGTTTCTAGAAAATTCGAGGGAATGTAAGGAGTTTCTAGGAAATTCGAGAAAGAAGGAAGCGCCATGGACGTATCCACATACAATTACAGCTATCTCGAAGATACAGCCGCCTGCAATTTTTCTCCTTTATTAGGTACAGATTCTTTATCATTGACATTTTTCTTTTTTTATCTCTCATTATTTGTTGTCTATTTATCAAAACTTCTATTACGTATTACGTGAGAATGCAGATGCCCCAATAGGCTTGCAATACTTACAACGGTCTTGAGGCGCTGTGATTGGCAGCCATCACCCCGAGACAGTTTCGTACACTGAGAAAAAAAAATTCTAAGAAATAGAAATTCTATGATTGATCCAAATCGTTCATCGATTGAATAGTCGCAAAAGAAAATGCTATTGTAAGACACGAATATCGATTTGAACTACCCCAAAATTGGATTGTATGAAATCGATTTTGTTATAGTATAGTATATTTTGTTTATTCTATCGAATTTAAAAAATACATGTTGTTGCGACAAAATGGATCTCATACAATTCAATTTTGGTTTAGTTCAAACGCTTCGGACTTGGCGCAAATAATTTTTTTTCACAATTGCAATGGAAAAATAATCAGTTCAAATGATGAAGAATTGCGTTTGTCGTGAACAAGAAACTGCTCACCGCGAAAGTCTCACATCAATGAGTATCCAACAATATGTTCTTCCTAGACCAAATGAATATTTTATTGCATCTATGAATTCTGCTTTCAGTCGAACAGATATTCTTTTGGGGGATATCGTGATGCTGATAAATTGGATAATTACATGCTTTATTCGAAGAAGATATCTGATAATACAGACATTGATTTGTATGTACTGAAAAGTAGATAGTCGCAAAAAAAAGTTTAGATAACTGATCTCATTCTTTTTCAATCGAAAACATTAAAATTAAATCAATATTTGTGTCTTACAATAGTATTTTTTTTGCGACTATTCAATCGGTAAACGATTTGGATCAATCATAGAATTTCTATTTCTTAGAAAAATTTTTTCTCAGTGTACGGTTTGCAAGTCAGAGGGTTAAACAAGTTGTTATATATTCGGAACGATGAAGCCGATCAAGCTGAAACAACGCGCCCAAGTTGTGCTTAATAGTAGCTATAATGAGCCAAAATTTCAGAGTTTAGCTACTTATTTCATCGTATTTATGTGGAATTTCCTAAAAATTAATCACCAAAAACCCAAGTTGTCGGATACATACATAAAGACATGACACTAAAAATATCTTTTCTCCCGTTTCATAAAATTCTAGACCACTTACAATCAAAATTACAAAATCAAAAAATCGATGAAAAACAAGGCTTCCATGTGGAAGCAAAAATACAAATGAAATAAAGAGCTGAACGTCATCCAATCCAAAACGACACAATAGTTAATTTGAACCATTTTTTGTTTCCTGTATCCGACAATTTGGGTTTTTAGTGATTAATTTTTAAAAAATTCAACATAAATACTGCGAAATTTGTCGAAAAAATCTGAAATTGAGACTCATTGTAGCTATGATTGCGCTCAAGTTTGGTGCACTATATCAACCCGAACAGTCCACTAATTCCTAAGATATTGGGTATGTGACTTAATTTTTACAGATTTTTCAGCAAATTTATTTAATAGAAAAAAATAGAGAACAACGAACTTTATCTTGGAAATATTGTTAGTAGTTACCATAAGCCAGTTCTGGACCAAATGGCGGCGAGGGGGTGTGCGGGGGCAGGAGGCAGGAGGTAGGAGGCAGCCGGCCGGCGGCAGGGGGAAGGGGGCCGCTGCGGCTGGAGTCGTGATGGTGGGGGAGTCGCTGTGGGTAAGGTTTTTTGCTAGTGAGTGGGGTTGCTTGGTGGTGGGGGGTGGGTTCAAGGTGTGCGTGGATTGGCTCAGCCGTAACACGCGGGAAATTTTGAATGAAATAGATGCGCTCATCATCATTCCTATGGAATTATCCCGTACTGAGGGAAGGTATTTTTTAAAAAAATATAGAATGCATATAGATTGTTTTTTATACATATATTTTTTTCTTTTTTTGTTACATTTTCATAACCTTCAATATTTATATCAATCATGTTTTCCTGGAGTGGGTTTCTTTGTTGTAGGGCTTACTACCCTCCAAGGTTTTGGATTTCTCGAACTCTTCGCGAAATGTAGCGGTGCGTCTCTGCGGCTGCTATTCTTTTAACCAACTGCTCTCCCGAGATTCTGAGTTCTGAGGTCGTTTATCCATTTTTTCC
>NW_021680658.1:140837-141655 GCF_001412515.2 Diachasma alloeum
AGCAGGCACAAGTCTTGATGTTGGACGGCGATGCGAATTTCATCATTATTATTGAAAGTCGCCGATGCAAAAGGCTGATGTGCATGAATCTCGTAATGAGCGATTGATTCGTCGAAGACGATGGGCTTTTGAATTTTCAGGATCTCTTCCATGGCTTACGGTGGTAGATGACAATGCAACAGCAGAGGAAACTATGAATTTTTCTTCTCCCTAATTTGTTTTTCCTTTCTTCAGGACTTTGAGTCCTAGACTTCTTAGGAATTTTCGATTCTGTGGTGTTAACGCTTTGAGCGCTCGTCGATGACTGCTTGGAAGTGGCAATGGTGATTCACTTTTATAACGACCTCCGGATTTGATGTTGAAAACAATGCCCATATTAGGCTTTAATGTGTAATCTAATTGTTATAACCTCTCCTCTGAAATTCACCAATTGACCTTCTTGATCAACAATTCTCACTTGGAGATGGTCTATTGCTTGTACGGCGATTGGAAGGTAAATGATGTTCGATGGCACTTCAATGATCTTATATCCTGGCGGAACTGTTGGGAAGAATTCATGTACAGTGTGTACTCGCTGTTCATTGATGTATGCTCCAGTGGTGATGTTGCACTCAACTCGTAGTGAATTGACCTTGAGAATCATTACTGGCGAATCAGATTCATGACTGACATGGGGCGAGAGCATACCTTGCGTGAAACCCAATAATCGTCCAATCAAATCTTCTGGTTCGAAATTTATCGGATGACTGCATTTGATTATACTCTTCACAGTGTTATTGTTGGGCTTAAGGCTGATATTTATGTTGTGTTTGGCCAGT
>NW_021680659.1:0-239 GCF_001412515.2 Diachasma alloeum
CATTATCACAATACATCTGACAACGGAAAAGATGAAGATGACTGCAAAACCACAACATTTTACAAATTTGTGCCTATGAAGAGAGATTGCTTCTTTTGTAAAACATTTGAAAAAGTGTAAATCTTCCGTACTAATTTATGATTTGATTTTAACAATAAAAAACCAATTAATCATATATTTGAAATTTTTTTCTCTAGAATAATTCACATATCCTAATTTCATCTTTGATCCTACGCAAA
>NW_021680659.1:5359-6658 GCF_001412515.2 Diachasma alloeum
ATCGCCTAAATACAACTGTGGTGACCTGGTACGGATCAGTACAGCAAAAGCAGCGTTCAAGAAAGGATACGAGTCGGGGTGGAGCAAAGAAATTTTTGAAATCAAACTCGTCTCTCATTACCGTAAGCCGGTAGTGTATATCTTACAAGACCTCAAGGGTGAAGACATCGACGGAATATTTTACGAAGAAGAGCTATCCAGAGTACAGACCCGTGAAGGAACAAAATGAGTCATCTAGAAGACAATTTTTCTATTGTGCTACCTAGCAACAATAGTATGCACTATTACCCTGATAATAAAACAACGAGTTTCATCACGTATTTACCAGAGGTCATCAATTTACCTGGTAGATGGAGTGTCGCACTCTCGGAAATTCATATACCTATGACTTTTTTACATATACCTGCAAGTAACAACCACAATTACGTGTCGTTGGAGAGCAGAAATTATCTGACACAAGAAGAACGAGAAATTGTAAAATTGAAGTCCAATGACCTCCTACAGAGTGGTGGTGAGGATCTCGTGAGTGAAGGGGAAGACAATCTTCAACACGGTGTTTACGATAGTATTACAGATTTGTTGGATAGTATGAACGGAATGTCATTTATGAGAGATCATGTAAAATTCATTATGAATTGTGGTGGCTACGTCTCTGTACAGCGGATCTGTGGTGCTTCCTGTGGAGATATGTTTCATATTCTGCACTTAGCACCTTTACTGAAGAAACTTGTCGGATTTGCAGATAAAGATAAATGCGTAATATTATGCGCCCAAACACATACGTACGAGGGACAGACACCCGCTTCATTATCACGAGGTCTCCCTCAAAGTATGTACGTATACTCGGATATATGCGAAACCTATATAACCGGTGATGTACACACCCCGCTAATGCGTATTGTACCATTAGATATTGATAATTATAAATACGGGGGAATGAAAATCAAGGTATTTTCACCACCACTTTATATACCATTACTACGCACGAAATTTCAAACGATCGAGATAGATATAAGAGATGAGTATGGAGCACCGATACCATTCGAACACGGAACGTTGACTGTGACACTTAATTTCAAACACACTGAATAATCACGGATTATGAACACCTACATTTTCGACGAGATTCTACAATCAGGGGGAGGATACAGTACAAGTGACCATGGGGGTATAAGTCGTGTGTACATAGGTAGTGCTAATCAAAAAGGACATGGCATTGGTAGTTTCCTAGGTGGTTTGTTCAGAAGAATACTACCACTACTTAAGCAAGAAGCATCCGCTGAAGCATGAGAGGCTTTG
>NW_021680659.1:6672-16672 GCF_001412515.2 Diachasma alloeum
ACGTGATATACCTCTGAAAGACTCTCTAAGAAGTCGTGCACGGGAATCAGGCGTCAATTTGAAGAGGAAGGCAGAGGAGAAACTTGATACTTTGATGACTGGTTCTGAATATAACGGTGGGAGTATGTTATCATATCCTCATTCTACGGTCAACTATACTCCACGACAGTCTAAACGCCGCAAGTTAACATCTGGAGGAGCCAAGAAGAAGAAGAAACCGCGAGTGTCGAAAAAACGCAAGAGGAAAAATACAAAGAAGCCTATAAAAATTAGAGGTCGGAAGAAGAAGAAATCACCCAAATTACGAACAGTGGCATATATTTTCGCTTGAAACACGGCGTTCTTGCATACTCATTCATGTGNCCAATGCCCTGTTGTGCATCCTGAGCCACTCTCACAAGAGAAATTCAATCAGCTAGTTGAAAATGGAACTGAAAGGGAGATGCTGACATCGCTGCTACTGAAGATGAACGATCTATGTGCTGCTGGTAAGGCTAAATCTGATGCTGTCGAAAAATCCTTAGAACAAAACAATAAATATATGAAGGAGCAACTGGATGGATTCAGGAACTTCATTGATACCAAGGAAAAACGTACTAATGAGCAGATCTCGGCATTGACCCAGAAAATATCGGCCCTGGAATCTAAACTCACTGATCTTGCAAAGAATCCGGTCTCTAAAGCCTTGGAGGAGAGAGTAAATTTACTTGAAGTGAACTCTGAGGCTGGAATCGTCTATTCCCTGCAAAAAGAGGTTCAGGCTTTGAAGAAGCAATTGGAGGCCCACGAAAAGTCCAACAGAGCTAAAAATATATCATTGAGAGGTGTGGACCTGAGCTCTTCAACTCCCAAGGAAGCTGTCAACAACTTTTTGTCCACGTATTTCGAGCTCCACAACGTCGTACAGGATGTCAGAGCGGTGGGTAACGCCAATAAACTTCTTATTGTGGTTCTAACCTCACTAGAGGCGCGTGACAGCGTTATGAAAAACAAATTCAAACTGGGTAATAGTCAAGTCAAACAAGTCTTCATTGATCCTGATCTTACTCCTAAAGAGCAAGAGATNACGTCGGTGAAGGTAACAAGGGTTTAAGGGTACGTAGGGCTTATTTAAGCGATGGGAAAACAATCGATCTCACGGGCCATTTACATTGTGATGTGTTCAATCAGGATCGAGCATTGTTAAATGGTGTAAATATTCATATCCGGGGTCCTGTGCGGATAGAGACANTCAACTGCCTGCCGAACCCTCCAATAAATCTCGTACTCGCTCCCTCTCAAATGGAAAGGCTGCAAAAAAACCAACGAGATTAAGCAGATCTAAGGTAATAAAGCTTCAATTTTGGAATATGCAAGGAATGGTTAATGTTATGTACAATAGTTTTAGTCCTGATTTACAAATCCTATGCCTCTCGGAAACTATGCNCCACTCACAAACTGTGTTTACCACTGGCTAAAACATTATTAATCGATAAAACCGGCCACTGTTTTCTGTGATAGACTGTTATTAGTGAATTTCGGCACGTGCTATTTCTGAGGTTAGGTAGCCCAGGCAAGGGCATGAATGACAACGTGGTTGATANTTGAAACTCTGTGTTCAAAATTTTCATTTTTGACAATTTTCATAGCTCAAAAATTATTCCTCCACTCACAAACTGTGTTTACCACTGGCTAAAACNAGGTAATAAAGCTTCAATTTTGGAATATGCAAGGAATGGTTAATGTTATGTACAATAGTTTTAGTCCTGATTTACAAATCCTATGCCTCTCGGAAACTATGCTTTTGAGTCCTTCGCCTCATTTAATGCCATTGAGTCTCAGGGATCACGCCAGATTTTGGTGGCCTGCTGTACGTAATAGAGCCATGGGTCGGGGTAGTGGTGGGCTGGTCTGCCTAGTGAACAAGGATCTTCAATCAACCTTGTTGGAAACTTGCCCCTGGTGGATTTTCTTCCGGATACAGTCCCATACTTGGAATGCTATTATTGGTTCATTCTACTTCTGCCCATCTCTACAACTCGATCAAGTCCTACCTCTGCTCCAATTAACCCTCAATAGACTGAGATCGAATCCTGAATTTGCCAATGATATCTTTGTTCTGGGCGACGATTTCAATGCCTCGATTGCACATTACGAGGACGACTTACCCTATGAAGCCACCTACGGATCCAGTGTCAGCGAATCCAGGACCTTCTCAGTGGATCGTACTGATGTTAGAGAAACTTTTGCAACTTCATTCGCAAGAATTGAATGATTAAGGGGTCTAGCTGTCTAACATAGGAGGACTCGTCTCACCGCTGCCAAAAATGTCTCGATTATTTTCATAGCTTTATTTCGGAAGATTTGGATTTCCTTTTCCTATTGAATTTTTTGAATTATGTTCCGAAGCTTGCGCCACTTTACTTAGCGCTAATCAACTTTGTTCTTAGAGTGGATTTTTTATTTTTATTTTTTTATTTTATTATGTACTCTTCTTGTAGCAGGTTTCCTCCTGCACCAATAATACCATGTATTAATTGCAGAAATATATATTATTATATAAATATTCATATCCGATTGATTCGTTCAAGAGACCATTTTTGGTTAATTGATAACACAAATAGTCCATTCACCATTAAATTAACAGAAGCTTCGTTGATCATCCGGAGAATGAAGGTCAGTCCTGGATTATTATTATCCCACCAAAGGGCTTTATCGAAAACAACAGCCAAATACCCTGTTACAAGAGTTGAAGTCAAAAGTGTCTCAATACCATCTGGTGTTCGTGATCATTTCATAGATAACTTTATAACAGGACAGCTGCCAAAACGCATCATTTTTGGATTTGTCAAGAATCGTGCATTTCTGGGTGATAAAAAATTGAATCCCTTCAACTTTCAACATTTTACTCTGAATCATATATCCTTATATGTGGACGGGCGTCAGATACCATCGAAACCTCTACAGCCAGAGTTTACTGTGAATAATTTATATGTGGAGTCGTACCATTCCATCTTCTCAGGCACTGGTATACATTTTCTGAACGATGGTAATGGTGTTCACCGTGGAGATTACCCTCATGGGTATTGTCTCTTCGCATTCGATTTAACACCAGATTTGTCAGCTAATGATAACTCACACTGGAATTTGATACGAAGCGGTAACATGCGCATCGAGGTACGATTTGATGAAAGCTTAGTTTCAACGATCAACGCTGTAATTTATGCTGAGTTTGAAAGTGTCATAGAAATTGACTCAGCGAGACAAGTGACCCTGGACTATGCATAATCATCAAAATATTCGGTATCATGCTCAGCGCATGCGTAGCTATTTTTGCAGTATCAGCAGTTTTCTGGNTATGCATAATCATCAAAATATTCGGTATCATGCTCAGCGCATGCGCAGTTATTTTTGCAGTATCAGCAGTTTTCTGAAACAATGGATTTGAATCGCTGTTCAACTGTACAGTTGTGTATGAATATTCAACGTAGAAGGTTGAAAGGAGAGCATAGCAATGGCCTGCAGTAATTCAGATTCGGCAGCAATTATTCATTACGAGGGTTTCATCGGAATCGACGGTATATTCGTTCCAAAAAAAGTGGCGGTGACCTCCACATTCTTCGACATGATAGGACGATAGGATTGGGTAATTTGTCCTGAATACCAGTATTCTGAGATTCCACCTAATATTCAGAGGATGCNTCCACCTAATATTCAGAGGATGAACAATCAACTTACAATCACACGTCACGGTATAGATTGGTATGAAGGAGAAGCATCTTCTAAATATGTCTATGCAGTATTACGAGCCGTTACCAAAGGAATAAAATACGTGTATACCTATGGTTGTGAGCAAACGAAATTCACTGCTGCCCTTCTTACCCGAGATGTTATCAATTTGAAGGGCCACATCAGATCGCCACTACTCGCTTGTACACCAGTAGCTGTTCCACCATGCCTCATAAATAATACATTGAATCACAGAACCTTTATATCTGCCATGCGCCGAGTCCTTCAAATCAAAGCGTGGTTGACTTCGAACGAGGAAGGATTAAAAAGTTTATCCAAAGAGAAATTTCCTGCTGATGAACACAGTACAGATTCTAGAAGCCCTACAGTATATACCGAATCATACAGTCGGTGTATATCCAGCGGACAAGATCCCATCGGCGTGGACGAAACCGACTGCAATAGTAGCGAACACACATGACCACACCCAACCAGGAGAACACTGGATCGCCATGTACGTTGATCGAAATGGTAGAGGATGGACTTCCGACAGCTTCGGACTACCTCCCATCGTGCCCCAGCACGCTGCAAGGCTCCGAAAGAACTGTAAACTCTTCAGGTGCAGCATCCGGCAGCTCCAGCATCATGACTCGAGTGTATGAGGACAAANAAGGCTCCGAAAGAACTGTAAACTCTTCAGGTGCAGCATCCGGCAGCTCCAGCATCATGACTCGAGTGTATGTGGACAATACTGTGTACTTTTTCTGCATTGTATGGCTATGTTTGCTACTCCTGAGAAGTTCTATTCGTTATTCACCGATCGATTCATATCTAATGATCGTCTAGTGGGTGAATATCATAATGCATTTATGAAGAAAAAACGTAATAGTGTCCCCGAAGGGAAGTTATTTAGTGGCCGCGGTTATAATTGTACGTCGTGGCATCAAAAATGTAAGTAATTTATAAGAAAAATATGTAATACAAGGGGAAATTATTTTGGGGAAATTATACATGTAATTAATAAAATTCAGAAAATCTGAAATTCTGTGTTTTTTATTTCTCTGTATGATAGCTACTATGACGCACCCACAGCATTCACAGTCACTCCCACCCCACCGCTCGCCCGCGTCGGAGTCGTGCTACTCTGACCGGTGCAGTGGTGGGGTCGGAGTGATTGTGGCTGGGGGGGGGGCATAGTCGTTGGACGTTCCCATACTACTCTTGGCCAGTCGATAATTCACTAAAACTGTGTGAGTATCTGAGAGATGCAGAATAACACCAACTCCATACTTTGTCTCCACCTTGCGAGCTGCAGTGATGATATAAAATGCTCCAGCTTCCAGATCCGCCAGTTTGATAAGAGGAAGATTTTTCATTTGCGACACAATGTTGATTGTGTTGAAATCCATAATGATTTTTTTGTTTTCACTGCTTAAATTCGAGTCTTCTGCAGATTGGAGCAGCGTATTTTTATGTCACTTCGGTACTGTATAACTTGTTTCACTTTTTGAATGTTTTTCAGGAGAAGGTCTAAACGTTTCTTTAATTCCCGCCGTTTGAAGCTGTCCTTCATGGAATGCGACAAGATGAACTGACGATATGTGCGGAAATTTTTTCGTTTATATACATGAATCCCCCACTCTTAAGCCTTTCTTTTATCAATAAATAATTTTTTTACATTATTATTGATAACGTTAGTTTCTACGAGCCGTAAACATCAAAGGACTGATAATTTTAAGTTCAGGCAAAAATCCTTTGCATATATACATACTCCCTCCCGTTCTTTTTAAAATAAATATTTATATATTGATATCATTATCAACAACAATTTCACATGAAGGGGGGGGGGCGGCAAACGAGAAAGTACCGGAAAACTCAAGTTCAGACATGTCTGGAAAATGTCAAGTGGAGCCAGGTGTCAATGTTTGAAGAAGAGGAGCCCCTTCTATGATTTCTACAGCAAACTAAAGCAACGAATTAGTTAACCCTTTCACCCCTCGCGGCAGTGTACTGAGAAGTTCGGGTATACAAATTGATTAATCAATTAATCGATCCTCGAATTTAGCCGTGATCTGCAGAATTAATCTGCGAATCAAACCGCGACCTGCGAATTAAATAACCCCTTCACTCACTCCCTCGCGGGGTGGATTGACTAGGTCACCGAGAAAATCCTTTGAAACGCAAAACCGCGAATTGAATTGATTAACCAGCGAATTAAATAACCCTTTCATCACTTCCAGGGAAAAAATCGCGAATTAATCAATCAAACCGCGACCCCGCGAATTAATTAACCCTTTTGTCACTTCGAGGGGAAAAATCGTGAATTAATTAATCAAACCGCGAATTAAACCGCGACTCCGCGAATTAAACCGCGAATTAAACCGGAACTCCGCGAATTAATCAACCAGACAGCCACCTACCCTCCCCCTACTGGGCCCCAACGACCAGGTCGACGCCAAAAACGTTGCCCCAGAACCTACTAATGAAGTGATAATTACTTAATTAATTAATTAATTAATTAATCAATAATTAAATCAATCAATAATTAATTAATTAGCGCGGATTAATTAATAATTAATCAATAATTAAAACAATCAATAATTAATTAATTAGCGCGGATTAATAAACCCTTCCACCCACCCAGCCCCCTCGCGGGGGCCCTTTGGCCAGGTCTCCGGTAAAACGTTGCCCTAGAACCCGCATTACTACACTACTGACTCCGAAAAGCAAAACCATATGGGGAAAAAATTGAAAGTTTGAATGCTTTAATTTGGAATTTTTCTCTGAAGCACATTCATTCGGGGAAAACTGTTGTAGAAATATCGACACATCTTGCAGTCTGTATCTTCAACGAAGGATTTGGCGCTATTTTGCAGATCATGAAACAAATGGGCATTAGGATTCGTCTACAGACCAATACATTCACTTCGGAGAGGGACCAGGAGAGAATTGAAGGTTTCGAAAGGCGCGTGTCTAATGTTGTGAAAATGGCAAGAAAAGCTAGACATTCAGAAGAATTGAAAAGGGCTAAATTTTATGACGAAGTGGAAGCCGTCTCGTATGGTACTGGGATTGGAGATTAATAGAGAGTAATTACATATTTCTTCTACACAGCACTCCTGCAACTCAACGCACTCTTCCCCTCAGAGCGGCGAGTTTTCCTCGCCAAACGCACGAAAACTTTGCGGGCGCTTTTCTCGGAACTAGTTTTTCTCGGAACGGCACGTATTGTCCACACGATATTTATTAAACTTAATGACCAATTGAAATGAATTTTTTCAAAATACATTCTTCACTTCATTGATCATCGCTCGAATTAACTATAACGAACATGTGGGGATGTTCGTTAGGAACACCATTACGACCTGATGAACTATAACTCCTGCTGTATAATCCGGTAAATCGTGGGTAAAAATTCGAGTGAGAGAGAGAGCTTTTTGATTTTTCCCACTCCGGTGGACATTTTTAGATTTTTAAGATATTTCCACTCCAGTGAATATTTTTGGATTTTTTTTTAGGTTTTCCAACTTCGGTGCGGTGAATTTATATTATAGAAGGTTAGAGGATCATTGTATTTTTTTTATATAAATGGGAAGAGTTCAGATTAATTATTTGAACTGTCCGATTGTTGCTTTTGAGGACCCATAAAATTATCGTGAAGAAGAACCAAAAAAAAATTTTATAGTCATCCGGTGATTTTTATCGGGTTTACCCTACTGTTAGTCTCACGGAAAATAGATTAGGTCTAATTGAAATATTAGCGCTCCATATTAAGTGAATTTTACGGAATTAGTTGGTTACGTTTTAGAATTTCGTTGGAAGGTCGTGTGGAACAAGTAGAGCTCTTGTTTGCATCGAATTGCCAGGCTGTTTTAAGGGTTACTGGGGTTCAGAATGAGTTGATGAGTTAGCGAATTGTAAGTTTGGGTTGTAGTTTATTTTAATTTAGTTCCACGTCGACAAGCGTCATTAGTAGTCGCCTGTGACAGACTGTGTGGAACAGTTCCATTTAGGATTACTTTGGGTGTATTTTGGACTATTTTTGTTGTCACAAGGAGTTGACCATGGGAAAGAAGAAGGGTTGCGTCACAAAGAAGCTCCCAAACGTCAGTTTTTCTTGGGTTTCGGCGTTTTATGCGAGCCACTGAGCATGGCGTCGGTTATCCACTCATGGTGGTTTGCCTCACGTTGGCAATCCGGCACGTGCAGTGGCCTTCGATCCGATTAAATGGCTGTTGAATAATTTACTGGTGGTTTTTTATTGAGACGTCGATTGTCCCCGGATCTTTATCTGTGGGTTTCTGGTCGATTTTCATCGACTTATTCCCCCCTTGGAAGGGTTGGTGTCGTAATTTCCGTACGGTTTTACCCCGGCGGCATTATCGGGTTTCGTCTCATTAATTATTTGAAGCTCCAAGGAAAAATTGGGGTTCATTTCATTTTTCTCGGTCGAAATCGTGAGATTTTTCGATTTTGGCAATCGTTCTCTCTCGCTCCCGTAGCAGAGAGCCTTTCTTCTTCTACGGAAAATTCGCGTAGAGCAGCTCGAGCATTCCCCATGAATGCTTTCCCTTCACGGAAACGCGCTAACATCGATCAGCGCCTACAAGCTGCGGCGCTCGCTTGGCGCGAGCGGTCCCTCGTCAAAAATTCCGTCCGGATGTTAATCAACCTGGAGTGGCTCCCAACGGTCCAAAATCGATAATTTAGGTATCATGAGCTTCTCCAGATTTCCCGAGCAATTTGACTCTGGGTTGTGCTGATTTTACTGTACCGCTTTTCCGCCACGGCGAGTTATACGTATATCGCAGGTCTCTCTCTCTCTCTCTCGCTCTCGCTCTCGCTCTCGCTCTCGCTCTCGCTCTCGCTCTCGCTCTCGCTCTCGCTCTCGCTCTCGCTCTCGCTCTCGCTCTCGCTCTCGCTCTCGCTCTCGCTCTCGCTCTCGCTCTCGCTCTCGCTCTCGCTCTCGCTCTCGCTCTCGCTCTCGCTCTCGCTCTCGCTCTCGCTCTCGCTCTCGCTCTCGCTCTCGCTCTCGCTCTCGCTCTCGCTCTCGCTCTCGCTCTCGCTCTCGCTCTCGCTCTCGCTCTCGCTCTCGCTCTCGCTCTCGCTCTCGCTCTCGCTCTCGCTCTCGCTCTCGCTCTCGCTCTCGCTCTCGCTCTCGCTCTCGCTCTCGCTCTCGCTCTCGCTCTCGCTCTCGCTCTCGCTCTCGCTCTCGCTCTCGCTCTCGCTCTCGCTCTCGCTCTCGCTCTCGCTCTCGCTCTCGCTCTCGCTCTCGCTCTCGCTCTCGCTCTCGCTCTCGCTCTCGCTCTCGCTCTCGCTCTCGCTCTCGCTCTCGCTCTCGCTCTCGCTCTCGCTCTCGCTCTCGCTCTCGCTCTCGCTCTCGCTCTCGCTCTCGCTCTCGCTCTCGCTCTCGCTCTCGCTCTCGCTCTCGCTCTCGCTCTCGCTCTCGCTCTCGCTCTCGCTCTCGCTCTCGCTCTCGCTCTCGCTCTCGCTCTCGCTCTCGCTCTCGCTCTCGCTCTCGCTCTCGCTCTCGCTCTCGCTCTCGCTCTCGCTCTCGCTCTCGCTCTCGCTCTCGCTCTCGCTCTCGCTCTCGCTCTCGCTCTCGCTCTCGCTCTCGCTCTCGCTCTCGCTCTCGCTCTCGCTCTCGCTCTCGCTCTCGCTCTCGCTCTCGCTCTCGCTCTCGCTCTCGCTCTCGCTCTCGCTCTCGCTCTCGCTCTCGCTCTCGCTCTCGCTCTCGCTCTCGCTCTCGCTCTCGCTCTCGCTCTCGCTCTCGCTCTCGCTCTCGCTCTCGCTCTCGCTCTCGCTCTCGCTCTCGCTCTCGCTCTCGCTCTCGCTCTCGCTCTCGCTCTCGCTCTCGCTCTCGCTCTCGCTCTCGCTCTCGCTCTCGCTCTCGCTCTCGCTCTCGCTCTCGCTCTCGCTCTCGCTCTCGCTCTCGCTCTCGCTCTCGCTCTCGCTCTCGCTCTCGCTCTCGCTCTCGCTCTCGCTCTCGCTCTCGCTCTCGCTCTCGCTCTCGCTCTCGCTCTCGCTCTCGCTCTCGCTCTCGCTCTCGCTCTCGCTCTCGCTCTCGCTCTCGCTCTCGCTCTCGCTCTCGCTCTCGCTCTCGCTCTCGCTCTCGCTCTCGCTCTCGCTCTCGCTCTCGCTCTCGCTCTCGCTCTCGCTCTCGCTCTCGCTCTCGCTCTCGCTCTCGCTCTCGCTCTCGCTCTCGCTCTCGCTCTCGCTCTCGCTCTCGCTCTCGCTCTCGCTCTCGCTCTCGCTCTCGCTCTCGCTCTCGCTCTCGCTCTCGCTCTCGCTC
>NW_021680659.1:19172-21031 GCF_001412515.2 Diachasma alloeum
TTCAGTTAAAAATTGATGTACAGAAATTTTGTAGAGATGGAAGTTTAAAAACACTTTTAAGATACGGTGAAGTGATATTCTCGAGACTTTCAAGGTTTGGGAATCCTTCCGAAGAGTATCATTTGGATATTTTTTGAAATGTTCTTCAGTTGTGCGGATTACCTCATCTGTGATTACAGTAGGTGAACGGTCAGAATTCTCATGCCTCCTATCGTCTAGTGTACCGTATTGATCAAATTTCTCAATTAACCTGGAAATACCCATGAATTGGCCAAAAAATGCGTAAATCTTAAAAAAAAAAAAAAAAAGAAAAAAAAATTTTAGTTTTGTGGCTTTCACGGCCATGATTAATGAAATCTTTGGCTTCCAGATGGATGCCGCGCTTGGATTCAGCGTTGCGCTGACGCTTCGCAAACATTGCCGTCTGCATCTTCAGGGCTATGAGCTCCGATTCTGAGCTCCGATATCTAGGGGTAGTCCTTATATGCCTTCCCTTGTGGCGGTGGGGGACGTGAAANGTGCCCAAGGAAAGAAGTTCTTTTTTAAGAACTCACAGTCAAAGTCAGCATTAATTGTCCTACTCTCGAGGAATTCAAGGAAACCACCCTTTATGGTAACTGCCGCCCATTCAGTAACTTGTTTCTGGTTTGAGGACTTGGTTTCAACGACGTGAGGTGACTCAGTCCCCCAAAAGCGAAAATTTTGTTTATTTACTAAGTCATCTAAGTAGAAATGTGCTTCGTCAGAGAAGATGATATTCTGTGCCTTCATCCCCTTGGATTCAAAAAGATTGTAAAGTTCTTGGCAAAATTCCACACGACGAACCATCGCTTCTTCAGTTAAAAATTGATGTACAGAAATTTTGTAGAGATGGAAGTTTAAAAACACTTTTAAGATACGGTGAAGTGATATTCTCGAGACTTTCAAGGTTTGGGAATCCTTCCGAAGAGTATCATTTGGATATTTTTTGAAATGTTCTTCAGTTGTGCGGATTACCTCATCTGTGATTACAGTAGGTGAACGGTCAGAATTCTCATGCCTCCTATCGTCTAGTGTACCGTATTGATCAAATTTCTCAATTAACCTGGAAATACCCATGAATTGGCCAAAAAATGCGTAAATCTTCAAAAAAAAAAAAAAAAGAAAAAAAAATTTTAGTTTTGTGGCTTTCACGGCCATGATTAATGAAATCTTTGGCTTCCAGATGGATGCCGCGCTTGGATTCAGCGTTGCGCTGACGCTTCGCAAACATTGCCGTCTGCATCTTCAGGGCTATGAGCTCCGATTCTGAGCTCCGATATCTAGGGGTAGTCCTTATATGCCTTCCCTTGTGGCGGTGGGGGACGTGAAAGGGGGGTGGTCAGCCAATCATATGATTTTAATTGATCAGCTGGTCAATTAAAAAACCGGGAGGACGGTTTTCCAAATGGGGTTCACTTGATATCCTCTGTCCCTGTTGAGGTTGTTAGGGTTTTTATGGATCTCCAAACCCTCTCGGTATTTCCTTTCGAAATACCCTTGAGATTTGGCCAACATTCTGGCTTGGTCGTACTGGATAGTATGTCCAGTGTCCATCCAGTGTTCAGCCAGGGCAGACTGTTCTAAGTGACCGTATTTGGAGCACCGCTGGTGTTCCTTGATCCGTGTACTGATCTTCCTCCCGGTTTCTCCAATGTACACTTTCCCGCATGAGCAGGGGATCTCGTACACTCCTGGTGTGCTCAGAGGTGGTCTTGGACCCTTTCCGCTCGGCAGCATCTGTCCGATCTTCTTTGGGGGTTGGAAGATCGTTCGGATGTTATGTTTACCGAGTACTCTGCTGATGCGTTCTGTTGTGCCTCTCAGATAGGGGAGGAGGG
>NW_021680659.1:21128-99349 GCF_001412515.2 Diachasma alloeum
TTCGTGAGAAACTTGGCCAGCTGGTAAGTTGGCGCTCCAATGTTGCTGACAATGGGACGGAGAGGAACAGACTCTTTATGGATTTTGGGGAGTCCATAGAGTCTAGGAGGAAAGGATTCTTTAGGGGTGAGGAATTTCGTCAGGTCAGCCGAGAAACCAGCCGTCTTCAGCAGTTCAGCAGTTTTTCGCTCAATTGTACAAGTAGGGTCCTTCCTAAGTTTAACGTAAACTCTGGAGTCACCCAACATCGTACTGAGCTTACCGGAGTAGTCGTCTTTATCCATAACCACCGTGGCATTGCCTTTGTCTGCCGGAAGAATAATCTGATCATTATTCTCCTTTAGACTACGCAGTGTGAGGCGTTCCTCCCTGATGATATTGTCACCAAGGAGAGTGGCCTTGTGGAGGATGTTAGAAAACTGCCTCCGGATCTCATTGCTGGTCCCCTGAGGAAGATGGTAAATCGCTGTCTCGGTACGACTGATGATTTCCTCGGTGGGGATCTTTTTGGGGGCAACAGCGAAGTTGTGTCCTTTTGCCAACACAGATACTTGTGCTTCACTAAGCTCATATGTGCTCAGATTCTTCACAGTGTGAGTGAGGGTCGGNGCAACAGCGAAGTTGTGTCCTTTCGCCAATACAGACACTTGTGCTTCACTGAGTTCAAATTTACTCAGATTCTTCACAGTGTGAGGGTTGGGACTTTCTCCCGGGGGGAAACCCGTACCGAGACAGCGATTTACGATCTTCCTCAGGAGACCAGCAATGAGATCCGGAAGCAGTTGTCTAACATCCTCCACAACGCTACTCCCCCTGGTGACAGAATCACCAGCGAGGAACGCCTCGCACTGCGTAGTCTAAAGGAGAATAATGATCAGATTATTCTTCCGGCAGACAAAGGCAATGCTACGGTGGTTATGGATAAAGACGACTACTCCGGTGAGCTCAGTACGATGTTGGGTGATTCCAGAGTTTACATTAAACTTAGGAAGGACCCTACTTGTACAATTGAGCGAAAAACTGCTGATCCGCTTAAAAAGGCTGGTTTCTCGGCTGACCTGACGAAATTCCTCACCCCTAAAGAATCCTTTCCTCCTAGACTCTATGGACTCCCCAAAATCCATAAAGAGTCTGTTCCTCTCCGTCCCATTGTCAGCAACATTGGAGCGCCAACTTACCAGCTGGCCAAGTTTCTCACGAAACCACTCCAAAAGTTGACTGCCCTGAATGGTTCATACATTCAGAACTCACTGGATTTCGTCAACAAACTGAGAAATCTCCAGACTTCTCCAGATGATATCCTAGTGAGTTTTGATGTGGAATCACTCTTCACTAACGTCCCAATCCCAGAAACCTTGGAAATCATCAAGAAATCCAACAATATCTCTTCCCAATTCCTTCCCCTGATTGAGTATTGCTTGACTTCTACATACTTTCAGTTCAAAGAAGAGTACTATGACCAGAAATCGGGAGCGGCAATGGGGTCTCCCATTTCCCCGATTATTGCAAATATATTCATGGAACACTTCGAGAACGAAGTATTGAAGTCAGCACCTCAGAAACCTACTGTATGGTTCAGATATGTGGACGATACCTTTGTCATCTGGCCACATGGAAAGACCGCTCTAACTGAATTCCTGGAGTTCTTGAATACTCAGCACGTGAGCATCAAGTTCACTATGGAAATTGAACAAGATAGATGTCTTCGATTCCTAGATGTCCTGGTTCGACGCAACGAGGACGGCACTCTAGGCCACCAAGTATATCGCAAGCCAACCCACACAGATAGGTATCTCAATGCTACCTCCCATCACGACCCCTCCCAGAAGAATTCCGTTNGGTATCTCAATGCTACCTCCCATCACCACCCCTCCCAGAAGAATTCCGTTATTAGCTCCCTAATGTATAGAGCACTTACAATCTCTCAACCCTCCAACGTTGACAGTGAAGTTGAACATCTTGAGATAGCTCTGACCAAGAATGGATATAACATCCAACAAATTCGGAAGGTCAAGCAGAAGCTACAGAGCAAGCTCTCATCTCCCGAAGAGGAGACTAATCCTGAGGAAAACCAGGAAAGACCAAAAGTGGCCCGCCTCCCCTCTCTGAGAGGCACAAAAGAACGCATAAGTAGAGTACTTGGCAAACATAACACTCGAACGATCTTCCAGCCTCCAAAGAAGATCGGACAGATGCTGCCAAGTGCAAAGGATCCAAGACCACCTCTGAGCACACCAGGAGTGTACGAGATCCCCTGCTCATGCGGGAAAGTGTACATTGGAGAAACCGGGAGGAAGATCAGTACACGGATCAAGGAACACCAGCGGTGCTCCAAATACGGTCACTTAGAACAGTCTGCCCTGGCTGAACACTGAGTGGACACTGGACATACTATCCAGTACGACCAAACCAGAATGTCGGCCAAATCTCAAGGGTATTTCGAAAGGAAATACCGAGAGGGTTTGGAGATCCATAAAAAACCTAACAACCTCAACAGGGACAGAGAATATCAAGTGAACCCCATTCGGAAAACCAGCCTTCCGGACCAGCTCATCAATTAAAATCATATGATTGGCTGAACCCCCCCCCTCCCCCTTCCCCCACCGCCACAAGGGAAGGCATATAAGGACTACCCCTAGACATCGGAGCTCAAAATCGGAGCTCATAGCCCTGAAGATGCAGACTGCAATGTTTGCGAAACGTCGGCGTAACGTTGAATCCAAACGCGGCATCCATCCGGAAGCCAAAGATTTCAAAAAAAAATTTTGGTTATCCAGTTCATTCGCTCTATTTACCGTCTGAGACTCGAATCAGACACTCCAGTGTGTGTGCCATACTCAGAATGAAATGCTCTTATTGCTGCAGTAGTTGAATCTCCTCTTCGGTAATAGGATTTGATAAGGAATGTTTTTTGTTCAATGGTTAGGTTTTCCATTTTAGTGTTCTAATTCGCGAGCGACTGAAGTATGAATCAAATTTGCGGAGAGTCTCCACTTCCACCATATATTAGACTTTAGACTGCGCTGTCACCTTGCGGTATACAACGCAATTTACTCTGGTCACATACTATGGGACACCCTGTAATGATCCGTATGATGATCCAAACTGAGGTAAAATGCCGTGTCATATACAAGTATACAAACGGTCAGTGGTAACTTTGGGGACACTGTCCTCGTTTACGCCACTATAACCATGAGTCCTCAAACCTTAAGGTATACCCTTGTGTCTACAGTGTATACTTTGAGGACAGTCCCCAAAGAACACGATGGATCTAAAAAATTATGAGGATTGTTCCCAAAAGAGCCATGTGTCCCCAAACAATACTATATATGCGCGAGAATGGTCTCAAAATAGCCGTATATATATATATATATATATATATATATATATATATATGTACATAAATTCTTTCTCGATCTGTATTCCCACATGATTTCTGGAGAATGTCTATGTTAATGATGGGAACAAATCACGATCATGAATTAGTATTTTTAAACAAACTGATTTACTTGCTTTATGACCATTGAAAAGGATTACACAGAAAATAACTTCCCTGTTAATATATCTCAATCCGGTATTGTTGATGGCTGTCCCTGTTAAACTGTTACAATTCCTATGTTATACAGGATTCTCATAAAATCCGATGAACATATCGTGAGGGCAGTAGGAGGAAGTTATTTGAAGAAGAAAACACCAATGACTTTTTTCACTATGACGTTTCATTGATGAGTTATTTATTATTAACAAAGCGAAATCAGCCAAAAATCACAATCTGTTCGAAATTTCATGCCTCTCTTTTCGCCTGAGATGGAGGAATGAAAATGGTGGAAATCAATTATGCATTTAATGCACAATGATATGAAGAAGAATTTGTTCTTCTATCACCATGGGGGAATGAAAAAAACCGTGACAAATTTAACCGCGGCGCAAGAGCTGTTTGGTTCCTACACTCGATTTAATTCTGAAAATCTGAGTCAATGTAATAACTTCATCTCTCCACTCTCATTTGATATCCAGGGATAAAATTGGTTGCAACTGATCGGGCATCAATGCCTTCATCCCTCCGCCTTGAAGGAGAAAAGGGTTATGATTGCTTTATCAGAGAAAAAGCGTTTGACTAGCTGCCTTTTCTTAATAAATAATTCATCATCAAAACATCGCAGAAAAAAATTTCGTTCGAGTTTTCATCTCCAAATAATTATCGCGAGGTACCCTCATGATATGTCCATTGAGTTTTGGGACACTTTGTATAAAAAATGATGGGTGTTGACGATATAACTATAGAAATCATCACTCACGTCAGGGGGACTCTATCTTCAATAATGGAGAGATAATGAGGATATTCCAATCTCATCCACAATCTATAAATATATATTTTTTTTCTTTTCTATTTCATTGGTTTTATAGAAGTAGTTCTCGATTTGAAACCCCTCCTCTAGCCTGCCTACCCTCCTTTACTTTTCCTCTCTTAGTTATTTGCGGTATCATGGCCGTCTTACTCTTAGCTGTGCCCCATTCGAGCTAGGACTGCACGGGAAACCATGTAAAACCCCAGTCGCACCGCCGGCCGATTGTGCAGTGCCCTAATGTATCCATCTGTCACACTGACTAGATGGAGATACTAGGCCGCTACACCGTGTCTACCGCCCGTAATTTTTTGTGCGAGCGAGGTGTTCCTAAGCGGTCACCCATCCAAGTACTAACACAGCTCAACGCTGCCTAGCTTGGATGTCCGCCGGAGCAACACCTCACCCACCTAACCATTACAGTCGGTTAATCTATAAATACATTATCACATTGTATCATTGTGTAGGTAAATATTATGCAACAGTTAGAGATGAAAGTGGAAGCTGATGATTGGAATAAATTCAGAGTACTATTGTTGTGAATGTGCTGGTGTTGTGAGAGTGTAGATTCATATAGCGAAATATTCGAGTAGTTATTTACGGCAATTTTTTCATTATAACGGCAGAGAAAAATTGAATTTCCAAATCCGTAAACTATTTTTCTATTCTATATAAAAATATGTAGAATATATTTTTTCTATTTGTAGTATACAAAGAAGTGTTTGAACAATGATGTCATTGTGAAACATATATATATCTACATTATTATTCCAAAAGAAGTATCAATACTCTCCTTATTATTTAACATAAATTCCTCTTCATTTGAAAAGGAGAAAAACTGTTCCCACAATTTGTTTTACATTTGTACTACAATGGGAATAGAATCCAATAAATTTAATTCAATCTAACGGCAATGAAAAATGAAAAAGAAAACAATAAAATAAAATTATATAATATATTGGATATATGACCCAATTTTTACTGATTTTTCAGCAAATCTATTTAATAGAAAAAAATAGAGAACAACGAACTTAATCTTGGAAATATTGTGCACCGTTTTCTATGAGCTTGCGCCATCTCTCAAGTAACATACGAATGCCGTCGCGAAAGAAACCTGCAGGCTCGGATAAAGGCGATAAAGTCATCGACGAATTTATGCACATCGTCCAGCATTTTGAACTGTTTATCCACTAAGGCGTGCTGCATTGTCCGGAACAAGTGATAGATGGAGCCAAGTCGGATAAATATGCCACGTGCGGCAGAACTTCCCAGCCCAAGTTCAAGAAGGTTTTCTAAGTCGCGCGAGCAACGTGACGTCGAGCATTGTCATGCAGCAGTATGACTTGCCTGCTTCTTTGCCCAGTAAATGGGCTTTTCCGATCAAGTTCTTCGCTCAGTTTGTTCAGTTGTCGGCTGTAGCGTTCTGCAGTCACCGTCTGACCTGTTTCCAGGAGCTCGTAATAAAGCACGCCCTTCATGTCCCACCAGATACACAGGAGAATCTTCTTTTACTGGATGTTCTGTTTTGGCGCCGATGTACTGGGTTGTCCGGGAGCTACCCACGACTTTTTACTTTTGAGATTCTCGTACAAAATACACTTTTTATCACTCGTCACAATTTTCCACAAGAATTCCTTTCTTTGTTGCCGGGCAAGCAGTGAAATGCACGCGTTCATACGCTGACCTAGTTATGTTCGGTCAACACATGTGGGACACACCTTTCAAGTTTTTGGAGTTTTCCCATTTGGTGCAAATATTTCGAAATAGCTGTTTGGGTGACTCCTAACTGAACTGCAAGTCTTGTTGCATTTGCATTGAGTCTTCATTCAGTAGAGCTTGCAATTCCGCATCTTCAAACTTTCGAGGCTGTCCAGGGCGCGGCTGGCCACTAAGATCAAAATCACCACTTCTAAAACGTTTATACCAATAATTACACGTTTCATAAGATACAAGGTCGGCACCAAGAATACTACATATTAATTTCCGTGCTTTAGAAGCATTTTTTCCTTGTTGGAATTCGTATAAAATGCAGTGCCGGATGTGTTATTTACCAGTTGCCATCGTATACTCTGCTATTCTGAGAGGTTATGTAACTCACGTAGAGTTGTCTTTCGGTGTTCTTAAAGCTTTTGTCCGATCCTTTGAAAACCACAAAAGACTGCGAAAATATTTCTATTTCAAATATCATTTTAAGCTCGAAGAAAAAATTTGTAAAAATTAAGTCATACACCTAATAATACATATAATCTAGCGACGTACTAGCAAATAGCGAAAGTACTAGCGAATCTAGTTCGCTAGTCCTTTATTAAAACCAGAGTTACGGACGGCGGTGGTTGGAGTGTAGGTGGCTGGAGTGTGGGATTGGCATGCGGGAGACCCGGGTTCGATTCCCGGCTTTGGGAGGACCAAAAATTTGTGACACACTAAATCTCATGGTTTCATTGTCGAGCGGCAGTCTCACAAGAGATGACTGTATCCGGGCAGGTTTTTCCCTCAACAACGAGGTTTTCCCTTGTCCTTCGGTGAATGCGGTGCAGGGGATTGGAGGGGTGGGAAGGGAACAAATCGTAAAGACCCGAAAGGGTATACAAGAAGGAAAAATTTTAAACCGGAGTTTTGCCGAGTCAAATTTTTAGTAGGGATTAGTCTGTGCCGATCAAAAAGCGTCAACAAAGGAAGTTTCTTTGATTGAAATAACGCTCTTTTTGCTAATAAAAATAACTGTACTCACCTTATTCTGTTCTGACACTCTGCATAGTCCAGAAATTAGAATCCTGGTGACTCCTGCATGTCCATAACGGGCCGATGTATGAAGGGGCGTATCCCCGTACTATAAAGAAACAAGTGGATAATTGTATTCCTCATAAGTAAGCATAACTTTTATTGCTGGCGAATTAGGAATATGCGTTCGAATTCATGAACCTCCCAATGTAGCACATGATTTCCTTTTATAATTAAGTGAAAAACATTGGATTGGGTTATTGGTCGCATACTTCGATCGCTCCCATTCCATGTGGGCTGGCGTGGGTGTGACTCAGTAAAAGTCGAACGAATAACTTGCCGACCATTAACATTTTTCTGTTCATCAGATATCCAATATAGAAATATCCGTGAGGATTATCAGGCTGCATTTTTTGGTTTCTATACTCAATTCCTTCTCTCTCTTGCATGAACTATACATGTAGTATACTCATTGGAAAGCTTATTAAGGGAAGACTATTATGAAGTTTTAGAACTCATACCTAGAAGATCGATTATATATGTATAACAAGCAGGGGACAGCGAGCATATGACAGCGCGCTATGTGACAGTGAGCATATCACTGAGTATTGTTCTATTTTTTTCGCCATCAATACCTTGATGGCGGGCTTCCGACTAGTCTGAAATATTACATAAGTGTATAGCTTCACAACACTAACTAGCAGCAAAAATTTCAGATGGTTACCGCCACCTCAATGGGTGCTGTCAAAATTCCAGTATTTCAAATACTTCGTATGAGCGGATATACATTTTTTCTATCCAAATTTCAATTTAATATCCATTCTTCCACAAGCTAGAGTGTTTACGAAGTTTTCCCTTGAAAAAACGGATAAGCGGGAATATCTCGACAATTTTATAAGAACTGGTATATATATTAGGAGTGCGACTTAATTTTTACAGATTTCTTGGTAAATTTATTTAATATAAAAAAATAGAGAAGAAGGAACTTAATCTTGGAACTCTTGTCCATCGTTTTCTATGACCTGGCGCCATCTCTCAGGTAACATTCTAATGCTGTCGCGAAAAAATTTGCAGGCTTCGAGACGATAAAGTCATCGATGAATTTACGCACATCGTCCAGCGTTTTAAACTGGTAATCCACTAAGGCGTGCTGTATGGACCGGAACAAGTGATAGTCAGATGGGGCCAAGTCTGGTGAATATGCCGCGTGCGGGAGAATTTCCCATCCCAAGTTTAAGAGGGTCTTCTGAGTCGCGCGAGCAACGTGAGGTCGAGCATTGTCATGCAGCAGTATGACTTGCCTGCTTCTTTGCCCAGTAAATTGCCTTTTCCGATCAAGTTCTTCGCTCAGTTTGTTCAGTTGTCGGCTGCAGCATTCCGCAGTCACCATCCGATCGGTTTCCACGAACTCGTAATAAAGCACACCCTTCATGTCCCACCAGATACACAGGAGAATTTTCTTTAAGTGGATATTCTGTTTCAGCGTCGATGTACTGGATTGTTCGGGATCAACCCACGACTTTTTACGTTTGGGATTCTCGTAAAAAATATACTTTTCATCACCTGTCACAGTTCTCCACAAGAAGTCGTTTTTTTGTTGCCGGGCAAGCAGTGATATGCACGTGTTCATACGTTGACCTAGGTTGTGTTCGGTCAACACATGGGACACACCTTTCAAGTTTTTGGAGTTTTCCCATTTGGTGCAAATGTTTGGAAATAGTTGTTTGGGTGACTCCTAACTGAGCTGTAAGCTCTTGTTGCGTTTGCGTTGAGTCTTTATCCAGTAGAGCTTGCAATTCCGCATCTGTAAACTTTTGAGGCTGTCCAGGACGCGGCTGGTCACTCAAATCGAAATCACCACTTCTAAAACGTTTGTACCTATAATTACATGTTTCATAAGATACAACGTCGGCACCAAGAAAACTACACATTGATTCCCGTGCTCCAGAAGCATTTTTTCCTTGTTGGAATTCATATAAAATGCAGTGCCGAATGTGCTGTTTGTTAGTTGCCATCGTAAACTCTGCTATTCTGAAAGGTTATGTAACTAACATAGACTTGTCGTTCCATGTTCTGAAATCTTTTGTCCGATTCTTTCAATAATCAGAAAAGACCGTGAATATATTTCTATTTTAATTATATTTTTAAACTCGAAAAAAAAATCTGTAAAAATGAATTCACACACCTAATATTTCGATCGATCAAGATAGAAGGCATCGAAATGAATGTTTTGACGAAAGAAAAAGGAAAATCGGTTCCGCAGTTTTGAAGATATTCCATGTAAAAGATTAGCTATGTAACCGTTAGGTTTGTGCTTAAATAAAAAAAAAATGTAAAAGATTTTCAGAAAAAGTCGAATATTTCCGAAACTGCCACCGCGATAGAATCCATCCTCAATACGAAACATTGTTATCATAGGATGAAGATTCCTCGTAAATTTTTGGTTGATTTTTCAATTTTTGCACAAGCTAGGGTGTTGACAAATTTTTTTTAAAGAAAAAACGGAAAAACGCGAATATCTCGAAAACGTATAAACAGGTGAATATGTTTTGATTGATTTACATAGAAGGTATCAAAATGAATTCTTTAAAAACAAATAAAGTCAAAATCGGTCCACTTGGTTTGAAGATGTTTGCGGAAAGCCATTTGAATACGAATCGCTGTTTCGTTAAAACTATGAAATCGATTGAGGTGAAATTTTGAACAGAGTTAGTCCATATCGAGACCTATAATCTAACAAAATTTCAGATATTTCAGAATTAGTTCAACCACTTAATTACTCAATTTTCTAAAAATCGACTACCGTTAAGGGGGTGGAGGACGTGGTCACATACAGATATGGTCGCCAAACTCAGTTTTTTTACGTTTCAGACTATTCTACATCATTTCCAATCGAAATTAGAGAATATGAAAATTGAAGAATTGCAATGCTTCCATTCGGAAGCAAAAACGAATAATTAATGCAAAAAATTCAATTGTTGATTAAATTATTCGAATCCTTCTGGGCCATGTTTCGGTCAGCAGCAATAATCATCACAAAAAAATGTGTAAACTAGTTTAATTGCACTACGTTTCGAATATATAAAGCATTCCTCTTCAGGTTCATTTATTGTTCTAAAAACATCGGAATGAGGATTAACACATATATGTTAATATATGTAGTGACAAACTTTTTGTTCAACTTAAAGCTATTGCATAAGCCTCACATCCTTACCAACATTAAAACAAAATTAAGAAGATATTCTTTGAGAATTTATTTCCAGCTTTCATCTGACGATGTATACAAACAGCCATACCCTGGAAGTAACACCACCAATGTAGTGACTTGACGACATCAATGCTATCATTGAACTTCTTATTCCTCCAACAGACAGGAGCCTGTCTCACGGTAAATAATTTTTGAAAAATAACAACGTCTAGGACCTACTTCTTGCCTAGCCTTACCTTTCAAATTAGATTTTTATTAATTTTGGTAATAATATCAGGTTCTCTCCAATTAAAAGAAAACAGATTATTTCAACTAAAACTCGTTAAAATTTATTCAATTATTATTTTGAAAATTAAGACAAAACGTTCATACACGAAAACTATTTAACCTTTAAAAATTCTTGATATTCAAATGCTTACGCTTTTATGAGAGAGAAAGAAAGTAAACTTTGTGTCCCAATTAATTTTACTGGAATTAGATGATTTCAACGAAAAATCTTGAACGTTATGATAATTTCCTTTTTGGTGCTCACCCATACAAATTCTTCACTATATCAGGGGTTTAATAACGGATGTAGTTTGAATTTTTCCAGATGGGTCTGTCCTTCTGGTATATCCAATCGTAAAAAAAACACAAATTTTAGTTCAATTTAATTCACCAAAATCACCTAATTATTAATTGTTCCATCGTATGATATAGAATGTGATTTTTACTTTAATTGAATCCTGTTTCACATCACATAAGTGAACCACGAGGATGTGCGTGATTATTCACTTTATTACAGTAATTTATCCGGATATTGAAGAGTATGGGGACGATTACAGGAGTTAAGCGGGGAAATACTAGCGATGGCTCCTCTAGCGTAGCTCCTTGAAGTTTTACATTTTTAGTGGCATTGGAGTGTCCAGAAAATGCTAAGACAGCATCCCCTGGGCACATGTGCCTATATGTGTGAGTTTAGAGTGTGTAGGTTTGTCGAGGAATTTGCAGGTGACATCCGATGAGCATGGAATGGATGAGGTTTTAGCGAGCGTGAATGTTGATTTTATTTTATAAAATTAGATTTTATACGCATATTTTGGCATAGTTTTTGCATTTTTTTTTCCACCTCGCACCAGTGAAAAAGATGTCTTTTGGGGCCACAATGGACACCTCTTTGTCGGGGTACAAAGCGATTTTTTGCCAAGTCGCTCATTGAAAATTTTGTTTTCCCATTCGATTAACACGTGAAAATTCAAATTACCTCACTTAACTTCACGCGGCGCTATGAGAGTTCATTAGATCGTTGCGTGTGCTTAGGTATTGAGAAAACATACCTGAATAACCAATTTTTTATTGAAAAATTTAGAAAATTGTTCACTAATCAACTGCTAAAGTTATCGAAAATTCTCAAATTATTGTGTTTTGTGGTTTTCACGATAGAAATCACGGATAAAATTTTAAAAAATTTAATATCATGAAATCTAATTGAGTTGTATTATATAATGAGAGTTTAACGTATTTTTGACTACATTAAGCCACAATGTTTGTTGAGGATTATATACATTTCCATTGTATCTCGGTTTTTCTCAGAAAATCCATCCCTGAATATTTTTTCTGCAGAATTCATGATAAGTGTTGCTACAAAGGAATGTAGAAGTGGCAAAAATGCAGAGATATTCACAAATTGAGTAGATAAAAAAATCTGATTGGATTCTGAAATGGGTTCTAGGCTTGGACTTATGGGATAAAATGAGTTTTATCATGGGAGTGGTCGACAAAAAAACGGAAAAAATGACAACATCTTCAAATTATAAGAAATTATTTCTTACTATGAGATTATGAATTCTTCTTCATGTTTCTATATCAGTAGTGAAGTGATAAGGTGTGATAAGTCGAAAAATTGTGATTTCATAGGAGAGCCAAGAAACTGAATTTACAGGTACCGGTCGGAATTTTCTGAAACTAATTGCTGACTTCTCATTGATTATGTGACAGATTATCATACATACAGCCCCAACTCTCGCGCTCTATTCTACACCCAAATTCACTGACTTGTTCCGCTCATTAGGGCTGCCCACGATACCAAGACTAGTCTCGGTCTTGTCTCGTATTGTCTTGGTTCCATGAACTGATAACATGACGATACCGCGTCCAGAATTTTCCAGACGATACCGAGACGATATTCGCTTAAATAGAAGTCTCGACGAGACTCTCAACGAGAGTCCATTCATCCATTGGCTTTGAGGGCAGTGTTGACTGATGGAGAGAGTCAACCATCGCTAATGGAAGAGGGAAATTCACCAAAAGTCGCTAGTTTGAGAACGGGAATTCACCACAGAAATCTCCAGTGGCGGCACTCGGTTTACATTTTGACAACTTTGAAAAAGGGATCTTATGCGGGTCAAATGACTCAAGAGTCTCGTACCTGCAAGGATTGTACCCCGCAAGAATCACACCTTGTAACGAACGTACCTCACAAAGTTCGCGCCTCGTGAGGGCCAAACATCACAAGAATCTTAACTCGCGAGGGTCAAACAAGAAAAGGAAACAGGACAATCGGGAGGGTCGAACAACCACAACGGTAAACCGGGAGAGACAGACAGGACTATCAGCAGAGGCAAATTCCGGCAGAAGTTACCTGCCTCTGTTATTTGACTCATGTGTTTATTTGACCCCCTCCGAGACACGACTTTTGCTAGGTATGATTTTTGCAACCTCTGACCATCACGACGCATCGCCCTTCTAGCGTTTGACCCTCGCGAGGCATGACCCTTGCGAGGTATGATCATTGCGTCGCTTGATTTTCGCCGTCTTAAACCGGGAATACAGGATTGAGAGGTGCAAAAAATTCTTTTTTCTCTTAATTGAGCGAGACCGACGAGACAAGTCTAAGCATACAGTTCCGAGACGCACGCGAGACCGAGACGAGACGAGACCGAGTTGGACCGATACTGCAGTGAGACCGAGACGATACCAAGAAGTTTGAATATCAGCGAGACCGAGACGAGACTTTCCGCAATCTCGTCTCGTCTTGTCTCGTGGGCAGCCCTAGACACCACTTACGAACATCCGAATCGCAAGAGTCCTACATTGTAACTGAAGACAAAGTAAAAATGATAGATGGGCAAATCCTCATTGTTCTTTAAGGAAAAAAACATGCGATTAACTCAGATTTTCATTTAAAAATTGGTCTAGATTAGCGACAAGTAATACTTTGGCGTCATGGTTAGCATCCTGGCTACCAGAATGAAGAGCGCGGATGACGCGGGTTCGAATCCCGTCGTGGCCACAATTTTGCCAACGGGGAAAGACTTCGAAATGAGAAAAAAAAATTCTATTCTAAGTCGGTGATAAACCCATCAATAAATAGAAAATATTTGAGAAGACTTGGGATTCTCTGTATCGCCAGTTCAAGTGATGTCTGATAGTATTTCATACAAATTGAAGCTTTTCAGATTCTGTTCATTTATTCAAAGTGCACAAATAGAGAAATAATAAAAGATAATCAAATTTTCATCACTGTTACACTACTTCGTAGCCATATTTTTCAGGGATCCTCATATGAGGGATCCTCATATGATGATCCCTCATATAGGGACCCCTCTCGGGCTCTCTATATAAATCTCTCTATACAATAAAAAAATCTTTCAGCCTCAAAATTCAGGGGACGCCCCCATCCCTGGAGAATCTCAAGGGTCTTAAGGGTCTGAAGGGTCTAGAAGGTGTGGAGGTCCCCCCTTACATGGGTACCCATGGGGGGGTTGCCCATCTAAGGGGATGCTCTCCATATAATAAGGTCTTCAGGGTTCACGAGGGTCATAGGGGCCCTAAGGGTCATAGGGGTGTTACGGTTCATAAGGGGCATAGGGGTGATACCGGTCATAATGGTCATAGAGGGGCTGAGTCATGAGGGTCAAGGTCATAGATGTGCTAAGGGTCATAAGGGTCACGAGGGTCATAGCGGTGCTAAGGCTCATAGGGGTGCTAAGGGTCATAAGGGCCATAGAGGGAGAGCACCCCCCTATATGGACAACCCCCCCATGGGCACCCATGTAAGGGAGGGCCTCCACACCTTCTAGACCCTTCAGACCCTTAAGACCCTTGTGATTAAAAGCGTCTCCTGAATTTTTAAACTTCCTTATTTTTTTATTTATATATATATATATATATATATATATATATATATTATCTATAGTATAAGATGTATCTGTGTAAACTAAGAAGCGGACGAGATCGTGCGCATGCGCAGATCTCGTCCCAGGCCGGTTGTGGCGTGTATGCTGTACATTTCTGTACGAGATGTGTTGGACGCTAGACGCGAGACGAGTGACGTGCTTTACTGAATAAATCTTTGACTAGTTAATACTGTGTGTATATTTATTGTGTCTCAATCCCGCATAATCCATCAGGTTATGGGCTCCCGGTCACGCTTCAAGTGCGCAATAAAATAAACTNTATATATATATATATATATATATATATATATATTATCTATAGTATAAGATGTATCTGTGTAAACTAAGAAGCGGACGAGATCGTGCGCATGCGCAGATCTCGTCCCAGGCCGGTTGTGGCGTGTATGCTGTACATTTCTGTACGAGATGTGTTGGACGCTAGACGCGAGACGAGTGACGTGCTTTACTGAATAAATCTTTGACTAGTTAATACTGTGTGTATATTTATTGTGTCTCAATCCCGCATAATCCATCAGGTTATGGGCTCCCGGTCACGCTTCAAGTGCGCAATAAAATAAACTGTGAATAAACTGGGTATAAGTGAAAAGGAAAAACTCAAGTGGAAGCCAGTATTACCACGTGGACTTCAGCGGGGTGAGTTGAGGCCTGAGAGACGAGAAAAAAAGAAAAACAAGGAACAATGATGAGTAAATAAAGTGATTTACATAAAAATCGGAAAAACAAGCATCTCAAGGACGGCAATGGAAATTGCATCATCCCGAGAGCTTAGCGGGAACAACGAGTAAACCGGACACAAAAAAAATGGCCGACAACCATGGGCAACTTNTAAGTGAAAAGGAAAAACTCAAGTGGAAGCCAGTATTACCACGTGGACTTCAGCGGGGTGAGTTGAGGCCTGAGAGACGAGAAAAAAAGAAAAACAAGGAACAATGATGAGTAAATAAAGTGATTTACATAAAAATCGGAAAAACAAGCATCTCAAGGACGGCAATGGAAATTGCATCATCCCGAGAGCTTAGCGGGAACAACGAGTAAACCGGACACAAAAAAAATGGCCGACAACCATGGGCAACTTACGCGTCTAAAACAATTTTCGTCAGAAGCCTAAATAAAAGTCAATTAAAAGTTGGGAAAAATTAAACTAAAACAATTACGTGAATCAAGTTTTTCATGTATAAGGGGATAAGCCAGGAGAGTTCGTGAGCTGAAAAACATTAAAAATAAAGATAAGGAATTTGACGGGGGACGAGCGGTAAGGGGGGTCGGTTGGCGTGGTGGTTCCGTCGCTGGAACGGTGGCGCGGAGTAATACATAAAGCAGAGCCCACTGAGATGGTGACGCACATATAACACATAAAGTAGAGTCCACTGGAATGGCGACGCGTAGTAATACATAAAATAGTGCTCATTCATGAGAGCACGTGTTCCCAACCAAACCCGACGAGGAAAAGAAAATAAGAATTAACCTACACCCCAGTGCGAAATTGAATCGTAATCATTAATTTGATTAAAATTACCACAGGTGACGACTTGTGGGAATTGTGGAGGAATTTGACCACTTCCTTCGAATTCGATGAGTTTCACAGAGGAGAGAATGTTATTCTCGAGGCGATAGAGGAAACTATTAATGAAAACTCACAAGATCAAGTGTTACAAGTTGACGTAAGTTAACGTGAGTTAATGTGACTCGACGTGAGTTGACAAGAGGTCAGCACGAGAAAGAGCTGAGAAATGCATACGATTGAGTGCTTGTGAGGATATTGGCTAGCAAATATCTCCGCAATTTAATCTAGCACCAAAAAGGCGAATTAAAATACAAATACTAGTTATAAAATATATATATACATGTATAGTTTTCAGAATCAAATCTGAAATTAGGATGTTCCATACGGTTAATTGGCGGTAGCATGTTTGACCGTGCGACGTTTGAAACTGATCGACCTTTTTGGGCATAAATTAGTCTTTGTGTACATTTCTAATTTGTGTTCAAAATTCTAATGCTGACAATGATTGTGTTCGTCTTGTTAGCAGCGGAGCAAATCATATAATTCTCATAAAATTATCATTAATTAATCATAGATTAAATTAATTTCAACAGGTATAACCATGATATCGGAAAATCAGTCGATAGCACTGACAAAATGATGTGAAGATAAGCTTCTAACCAATACACCTCCCATCATGTCTGAAGTTTATCCGGAACATCGACCAATTACTACTGAGGTCAGTGAGAAAAGTGATTATGTGGAGAGCATGGACGGGGGTGAGAAAATTGAAGAGAATGGTAAGGGCGATGAGGTTGACGAGAATGACGAGGACGTGGAGGAAAGATCAGGTGTGCCGGCCGGATGAGACAGTGATGAGTCAGTAGTAGTTGATGCTCTCAAAACAGGTAACAATAAACCCCAAATTAAAAGTACAGCATATGTAGAACCAAAAGTTCTCATAAAGTATTCAGCACCAATTCACCCACAGAATCCAATGAGGAATCACCCAAATAAATCGCGAGCTGAAATTCCGGTGCAGGACAGGCTAGAAATAGCCTATACTAAACTGGACTCGATGATCAACGCGCTCGTTAAAGTCGTAAATATTCAAAGCAACACGAGTCGCTGGTTGCTGGATAGCATCAAAAAAGTGAAAAATGATTGGGATGACCAACTTTCCAGTATTGAACAAAATCTGGAGAAAATGTTGCCATGGACTGACTATGAAGATCAGGGTAAGGAGATACGAAATGGGTCAGATTTATCAAATAATGGCGGTAAGAATGAAGAGGATGGAGAGTTAAATGAGAAAATTCAGGACATTGTTAAAAGACATTTTGTAAATCTAGAACCACTAGGACTGAATCAAAATGGTGGAAGCACCAGAGACAGCAATGCTGATGTGGTTGCTGAAACTATTAAATTCAATCTATTAGACAGGGGGCCATCAGTGAAACGAGATTATAAATTAGATAGCAGTACACGATATGAACATTTCTTTGATTATTTCAAATCAGAAGTAAGATCTCGCAAGCTATTACATGTAATAGATAGTAGTGTAAAATTTAGAGGAGATCAAAAGACTTTGGACGAGCATAAATTCGAAGTGAGAGATATATTAATTAATCACATAAATGAAGATTATTATTCTGAAGTAGTATCAATGCAAGATCCTGTTGAAATATTGAACAAACTCAAAGAAATCAAGAAATATGAGAACAACATTTCCTCAGCCTCTGTAAGGCTGGAGATTACAAGCATGAGATATGATATCACTAAATGTACAGGTGGTGAATTTTCCGATAAATTTGAAAAAGCTATTCGTAATTACGAAAATTCTCCTGATGCCACCCCTTTGTCTGAAAATGAGAAAAGAGACGCGTTCAATAATTCCATTATTAAGTCTGTGCCAATGGTCCAGTTGTTTCGAGTGTGGAGGCTTGGTCATGTTGGTCGATTCTGTCTAGCCAAAGGAAAGGGAAAACTTTGCTATCGATGCAAGGAATATGGTCATACCAGCATCGAGTGTCCAAAATCAGGTGAGGCATACAAGTCAAAATTAGATTGCACTGGGCGTGCAATTGGGTCACTGAAGAGAAGGTCAGATTATGCGAATGACTCAAGTGCTAAAAGGGGCAGAGTTGATAAGCAAATGGGCAGGGGAGATAACAGGTATTCTAAGTCCAAAGTCTATACAAAGGCCAGTAAGGAAGACTCAAGCAAAACCTCAGCAGCAGATAACAAAGAGAAGGGTAAGTCAATTTTGAACTGTTCAGAAGAATACATGGAAGTGAACGATGAATCATGTGTAGGTCAGGCAATGCATGTGGGTGTAAATATCCAGAAAAATAAGTTTATCACTAAATTTCTAGCAGATTCCGGTGCTACTGAGAACTTAACAAATTCGGAGCTAATATTCAAGTCGATTGACGAGCAAACTAAGGGTGTGATTACATGTACTAATAAAAATGAAAATGCGGACTTGAAAACGGAGGGAGTAGATCAGGTAGAATTCGAATTGTTAAATGGAAAGAAATTTGTGATAGACGAGGTTATATTTGCTGATGCTCTTCGAGCTAACTTACTGTCATTAAAATGTTTCGCAGGAATGGGTCTTGGAATTTATCCGCACGACAAAAGAATAGACATTTTTAACCCAGATTCTAATGAATTATTTATCTAGGGTGTGTATAAAAAGCCATATGGGATTATAGATTTGGAAATAAATAAGTATAGTAAGGTTAGTAAACAATTCCAGACGAATACAACTAGACGAGTCATAGCTAATATGGTAGGAAGTGAGACAGAGATAAGAAAATATATGACGCTTAGTGTTACAGCTAAACTTGATGAAGAAGTTTCGGATAAGGAAATTCCAATTGAGAGTGGCGAGCAAATTGTAGAATTATCAACCTAGGCGATAGAGAGTAAACAATCTGAAGTTGGACGAGAAGAAAATCTTAGTAGTATAGAAAACCCTAACACAACTTCAGATCCATTCATACACTCAAACATTGATTTCTCAATTTGGGATAGAAAATTAAATAATGCAGACGAGGTGAATCATTACGAAAGTTACGAGATTTTTCATATATTTGTCAACGATAACGACAAACTTCGTAGTGATAATCATAAAGCTTTACTGTGGCACGTTAGGTTGGGTCATGCATCAATAGCATATCTCAAAGCTATTCAATTAATATTCCCGGATAACAAAGAATTAAAAGACGTGATTTTTGACGAGTCAATAATGGATTGTGAGGTTTGGTTAGCTTCTAAATTTAACAGCTTGCCATTTCCCAAAATAAAAAGTCGGGCAACAGAACCTCTGCAAGCAATACACTCTGATGTAATGGGGCCAATATCTCCAACCACATATCTGAAAGGATACAGGTTTATATCAGTCTTCATTGACGATAAATCGATATTTGCAATGGCATACCCGATGAGAGCGAAGAGTGAAACAGGTAGGTGTTTTGAAATGTTTATCAGGAGTTGTAGAAACTTGTTGGGTTATGACGCAAAAGTCTGTTATCTTAGGTCAGATCAAGGGACAGAATTTACCGGAGGACGTACAGTTGAGGTGTTGAAAAGATTAGGTGCGGAATTACAACTGCCGAGTCCTGACACTCCGGAACATAATGGCGTCTCAGAAAGATACAGCCAGACAATCCAGAAAAAGCTCCGTATGTATATGTTTGACGCGCAATTACCAGAAAACATGTGGGATCTGCCTCTGTCTGCCGCTGTATACGCGTATAATCGAACACCTCACAAAACCAATGAAATGAAAACTCTATTAGAAGAGTTTGCACCGAAACCTAGTTTTGATATTAATCAGATAAAAAGATTTGGCTGTTTAGTGTACATGAAAGTTCAGAGAAAAGTAGGACCTAAATTTAGGGCAATAGGTGTGAGAGGTATTCTGGTTGGTTACACTCCAACAGGATACATATTGCTGAAACCAGAAGAAGGTAAATTCTATGAAAGTAGACATGTCAGGTTTAAGGGAAAAAGGTTTATGGTGATAAGTACAAGAGATGTGAGATCAGAGATGTCCCAGAAGTTCAAGAAGTGATCAACAAGGAGGATTGGTTTGTAGGTTTTGATATGGGTTCGAGCGATGTTGTTGAGGCCTCCAAATCGGAGGGAGTACCGAAGAGAAAAAGGGGTAGGCCGAGAACGGTAACTCCAAGGTCAGAGATAAAAGAGGTCGATGAACCCACCAGTGGAACAGCACAGGGATCAAACCTTGCAACTTTACCAATCGACGCGAGTCTGACTTCTGGATTATTTTTGGCTTGTTTATCACAGGGTGAGGGTGAGCTAGGTCTGGACAATTCAACTGACGAGGTATATCATGCTTTTCTTGCTGATATCAATTCAGATCCAATCAATTTGAATGATGCCATGCAGGGGATAGAAAAGAATAAATACTCAGTTGCTGTAGAGCAGGAATTAAATTCTATGAGTAAAAATAAAGTATGGAAAATTGTAGACAGACCTATCTGTAATCAAAATCGTCAGAAAGCTAATATAACTGACTCGAGATGGATCTTTAACTGGCAAGACCCGTCATAAAGCTAGATTAGTCATTCGAGATTTTAAAGATCGAAATGTCTACGAACTAAGAGAAACTTATGTTCCAGTATCCAGAATGAACTTGGTCAGGGCAGTATTTGCTATAATCAATAAATACAATTTAGATACATGTCAATTGGACGTTAAAACTGCATTTTTGCATGGTGAGATTGACGAGGAAATATACATGGAAATCCCTAAAGGGACTCCACATTCTGATCTGGGAAGGGAAATTAAAGTGTGTAAGTTAGAGAAGTCTCTATATGGACTTCGAATTAGCCCCAAACGATGGAACAAGAAATTCACTGAAGTAGCCTTTGGTGTAGGACTTGTTAACTCTGATCTAGAGCCTTGCTCATTTACTTGGAGTTTAGGATGAATTCTTGATTTTATTATTATATGTAGATAATATTATTATGGTGAGTAATGACAAATTTAAGCTAGATGAGGTTAAATCAGAACTGAGTTCTGAATTTGAAATGACTGTCCTAGGTGAGCCAAAAGAATTTTTGAATATATCTATTAAACGAGATCGAGAGAACAGAATATTAAAATTGAGTCAGGAAAGATACGTTCAGAAATTACTGATTAAATACGGGTTTGAAAATTCACATCCTCAAAGAACTCCAATGTTAACTACACAGGTATCTAATCATGAGCGCAAACTGAGAGAATCAGACAGTGCGGGTGAGATCTATGTTATGACTGATGAGAGAATGAATTGTCCATACAGAGAAGTAGTAGGTAGCTTACTATATCTAGCAGGAACGACCAGACCAGATATTTCCTACGCGGTCAATGTGTTGAGCAGACACCAGGTGAGTCCAACCGATGAGAATTGGAAAATGGTGAAGAGAGTACTGAGGTATTTGAGAGGTACTTCTGCTTTAGGTCTGAGATACACTGGTGAGACTGATGTGATTGAAGCATAAACATAAACTGTTTGGTGATCCAATTATTTGGAGAACTCATAAATAGTCGTGTGTAGCTCTATCTACTTGTCAAGCAGAATATGTTGCGATTGCGATGAAAACGAAAATGTGTTCTATCGCATTTTTGGGTTTTACTGCTATTATCCGACCTCGGGGGGAGGAAACAGACCCAACGCAGATAAAAAAAAGGGAAAGTCTCAGAGTTTTTTCTATATAGAGTAAGTCCCAATAGGATCGTCATCCATGTGAAAATACATGGCTGACCTGATGCCGCCTGTAGCCAGGTCTTCCAGCTTGATACCCTCCGACACAACGCAGTGCAACAGAGAGCGGCATCAGTGAGATGCAGAACAGGAGAGGACTCAGGGTATCGCCTTGAAAGACTCCTCTCCTGAATTGCAACAATCCTGAAGTCAGCTTCTCCTCACCAGATGTTATGGTGAAGCGCGTTCTCCAGAGTGACGCAAGATCATTAACGCATCTCACTATTTTATCTTCTACCGCAATACACTCCAATAGCAGAAAAATGAGCTCATGGCTCGTGGTATCAAATACCTTACGATAGTCGAATCAGGCTACTGACAGATTGCGATGGTACTGAATCGCATCGCGCAATACGCAACAGGGAGTCGACGACCTCGTAGATCTAAAAGTCTTAGGTCTATATTTTCGGACTGATTTATATCACTTGGGTGGGAATCGAGACTTCTTAGGTTTTTTGCTCTTTCTCTAAGATCTAGATTTGGATATTATCCATTTTCTTTTGCTCCTGGGATTCCTTCACCTCGACCTGAATAATGGCAAAGGTGATTCCCAGCCTGGAAAACTTCTAGTCAACATTGATTTTCGTTTATCTCTTCAATCCTTTTCAGCATACTTGTGAAATTGTTCAGGCTCATCTCTTCATCTTCGTTTTTTCGGGGGTAATTCCTTCCAATGTGGACTGAGACTGTGGGATCGTTTCCTGGACATACTAAACTCAACTGGGCTCCGACTGCGACAACGGTGATGTGGCGATGGCAGGTGTTTGATTTGTTTGAGGGATTTTTATGGGAATTCAGGGGGCTGTATCTTTGAGGAGATGAGAGAGGTGCAAGGGTTACTCGTGTGATAATTGAAAGGGCTGGAGTGATATTTCTCTCTACTTGTGAAGGGAATTTGAGTTCTATGTCACAGGGGAATGATTCTCACGAGAGGTGGCTGAGGATATTCGGAGGGGGAGTCTCTCAGGGGGAGTGAGGATGAATCTAACCAGTTTTCCAGGGGGTTTCGGTACTACCGTCAATATTAATAGTTAACATATCTGTATCTAACTTTCACATTTTGATGTGGTAGGTATGCTGTAAATAAATAGACACTGAGGAGCGTGACAGAACTATTTGACACGAGTATTTCAACGCTTCATTATTCAATAGAGAAAGTGATGGATGTTTTGCTCTCCATTGCTCCACGTGTAATCATTTTTCCAATTGGAGAAATTGAAAAGTTACGTGCCGCAAATGAAGATTGAGAGGTGTGTCTAAAGACTTGAAGGCTCCATCCTTATTTCATTTCTATAATGAACATATTCATTATAGTATGTAATTTTTCAGATCTCTGGCATACCTGGCCTCGTTGGATGTGTGGACGGGTGCCTCATAAATATTCGATTTCCAGCGAATAAAGTACTATCAATCTATGTGGATAGATACCACAAAACATCCATGATACTGCAGGGGATTTGTGATTACAAGAATCATTTTATTGATACGTTCACAGGCATCCCAAGTAGAATCCATGATGCTCGAAATTTTTTAGTGGAACCACGTTAGACACGTACTAATTATACAGATCCATCAGTTGTCTGGTTGCTCTTATTGACCACGAGTAACGATCTGGAGTGTTGGCGCTTGTGTTCTCTGCATCTGGATCTGAGGAATCGATATTTCTCTCTGTAATGTTTTGCACAGCATAAAGACCAGATACTTTGAGTGAACGTCCACGGGCCAACTGATCATTCTCGAAGTAAGAAGCTTCCAGTGCCGTGGCAATCTCAGCTTCTTTTTGCTCGTCGTATGTGGTACAGTCAAATGTTTTATTTGATGAAGTTGAGTTATTTTGTGGTTGGAAATCGATAGCATCGTCCATGGCAAGACCAACACATTTGTGGAATAAATGTCTCCGATGTTTGACCTATTGAGAAGATGAATTCATGACATTGGGTGTGAAAAACACAATTAAAGACGTTAAGTTCAATCAACTTACCATTTTCATCCACCAGTGTTACCAAAATAGACTTATTCTCTTCACAAATGATCAACTCTCCAGCTGCATTGACTACGACACCTTTCATAAATGTCCTATGACAACTATTCTCCTCTTTTGACATTTTTGTTATTTTTTTCAAAGTATTCGAAAGTCATGTTCGATTAGTTCCACTCTACTCTGGCGTAAGGCACTCTAGTCCGGCGTACAAATATCTAATCGAAAATGCCCTGAATGAATGATTTATGAAATGCTATAAATTACGCGTTATATAGATATTTCATTTTACCACCACCCTTTGTCCACCCACTTTCTGTGACCCGTTGGCATCAACTTTGAGACCCTGCACCCGAGGTGGCCCCCCCAGCTTGCCGACGTCCTCCGCAAAAGACATGCCACCAAGGGAGAAAAGTTCCTCAATAATGGCCCCATAAGACTAACGTCGTTTTGGGGACACTTCGTATCCAAAGAAATTTTGGATTGATATTACCCCTCCCCCAAAGCATGTAAAAGTGAAAATTACTACGGATAAATATCGTTCACGACTAGTGCCATGGAATTCTTTTACTCGGGTGGAGTTGGCCTCCGAGCCGACAGCATTAAATGGTAATCCAACAATTGTTGGAAGATATTTCCACAAACCGGGATTCATTCAAAGTATTCGAAAGTTATGTTCGATTAGTTCCACTCTACTCTGGCGTAGGGGACTCTACTCCGGCGTAAAAATATCTAATCGAAAATGCCCTGAATGAATGATTTATGAAATGCTATAAATTAGGCGTTATATAGATATTTCATTTTACCACCACCCTTTGTCCGCCCACTACCTACTTTCTGTGACCCGTTGGCATCAACTTTGAGACCCTGCACCCGAGGTGGCCCCTCCAGCTTGCCAACGTCCTCCGCAAAAGACATGCCGCCAAGGGAGAAAAGTTTCTCAATAATGGCCCCATAATACTAACGTCGTTTTGGGGACACTTCGTGTCCGAAGAAATTTTGGATTGATATTGCCCCTCCCCCAAGCATGTAAAAGTGAAAATCACTGCGGATAAATATCGTTCACGACTAGTGCCATGGAATTGTTTTACTCGGGTGGAGTTGGCTTCTGAGCCGACACCATTAAATGGTAATCCAACAACTGTTTGAAGATATTTCCACAAACCGGGATTCATTCGAAAAGCAGAAAATTGCGTATCCCATGAATTGACTGAAGGACAAAAAGAAAAGCGTTTACCCACATGTGAAATATTGCACGAAAGACATGAAAAAAAGTCAGTTTTGTATCGAATTGTTACTGATGATCAAGAATGGAGTAATCATGACAATCCTAAAGGAAGAAAAGGAATTGATAAGCCAGGTCAACCATCGTTATCAATGCCAAAACGAGATATTCGTAATGTAACAGTTGCTTGACTGGGAAGATTCATCTTAGCCACCTTATTCACTGGACATTTTCTTTATCGACTACCAAAAAATACGAAGAACCGAAAAATTGTGTGGATTCACTGGACATTTTCTTTATCGACTACCAAAAAATACGAAGAACCGAAAAATTGTGTGGATTCACTGGACATTTTCTTTATCGACTACCAAAAAATACGAAGAACCGAAAAATTGTGTGGATTCACTGGACATTTTCTTTATCGACTACCAAAAAATACGAAGAACCGAAAAATTGGGTGGATTCGCGTATCGCCTTTAAAGATATGGATTTTTTCAATCGTGGAATCGATTCTGTTCAGGATTGGTGATAATTTTCGAGGTTTTGGGTCGATTGGGAATAGAAAGTGAGTAGATGATTGAGTTGGGATGTGAAGTAAACGAGGGATTCAAGCCGCAAGGCAAATCCATATAATGTCATCAATTAAAGTTATTTATACCATTTACACCGTAAATGTAACTTGATAATTGTCCACAAATGACACAGATCATTTTCCACTAATAACTCATTATTTGATCCCATAATTGAAGATGAAATAACAGATAATCACGATTGATGAATGATACAATTTTATAGTGATGACCGTGAATATCGAGATGTATAGAGTATACGTAATGAATTGATACCGAAACGTGTCTTCCAAAAACCGATGTGAACCCCATGCCTGATGAATCCGTACTCTCTCGAGGGCTGGTTGACCCCAAAAGTTTCACGAATTCTAAACCTGACCTTACTCGATTATTCCTGACTGGCCCATACTGTGAATCAGTCTCAATCTGAAACATACCGGCCACCTCGTTATCAGTTAATGGCAAAAGATATCTTTCCTTCGGTCTGTGTTGACTGCTCCTTGATACTGTTGATTGAATAGGTCGGTGAGTGCCGTTGATATCCATGCCCCTTTGTCCGGTGAAGAGTATCATTGAATATCGTTGTGATACGCTGATGCCATTGGACCAAGTCTCACTCATAGAAGTCGTAAATTCCTTATGAATCGAAACTGATTTCCCAAACTTAATGTGAGAAGAGCTCTCTTGAGCTCCGTAGGCCCCAGATGTTGATGACGTAGCCAAGTCACCTGATTAGACAACCACCGTGTTTTTGATGGCTATGATCGAAATGATTATTTGTTGATGACTTTCCCATGATGACCTTGGATGCTTGTTGATGTGCTCAGATGAGCTGAAATTACCTCTGAAATTATCCAATAATCCTTGAGAGCCTTATTGACGTTGATTGTGATGCCAGATGTCCTATGATAGTTTCGTTGCCGTTGGAGTCAGTTTCACTCCTCAGATTTGTAACGAGCTCTCCTGAGCTCCATTGACCCTAGATGATGATGTGTTTCCTACCTGAGTTAATAGTTTCCATGTTCCTGATAAGTAATCAATGGTTGTTGATGGATGCCCAAACTTGTGATGACTTGGGATGACCTCAGATTAGAGTGATGCCGTTGAAAACCGTCCAACTCGCTGGAGTCGTAAATTCCTGCTACGTTAGCACTGATTCCCCATGTTTCATTCAATGTGAGCCTTTCTGAATTCTGGAGACCCTGGATGATGAACTACAACTTGTTTGCGCGCCCGCAAATTGCAATTCGATGCCTTTGAACTCCCTTGGATGTGCGAATTTCAATGACTTGGCCAGTATTATCGAATATACCTGCCAATATCGCTGATGGGATAGATGTTGAATTGATGAAAATGGGTCTCTCCGTGAATTTTTCCATTGTTGATTCTGAGGTTCCATGTTGATGAGTTTTGTTGGATGATAATAAGATTGCTGAATTGTGGTTGCTGAGTAGGATCGTTTTTGAATAATCTGCCGCCCGCCGTGGCGTGATGTATTGATGAATAGGTGCGGATACCGCCTACCATGCCGTGATGTGATTAAAACAAATGATAACCAAAACTCATCGATGAAGATCGCCGGAAATAATGATTGATGGATGATTAGGGTTACTCTTCCAGGAGTGTCGTAGACTCTGATTCGATGAGAATGGATGCTTTGATTGATCAACATAACTGATGAGCGCTTAGGCGGCCCGCCATGTCTGATAGTTTTGATGATCTGAGAGACCTGATGAGATGATGAATGATTCTTCCTTGATGCAAGGCCCTGACGACGATGAAGGCCTTTGATGTTGCCGGAACCTTCCTAAACGATGTCCATGTTTATTCTGATATTTGATGATGCCAACCGTTGATGACGGTTGCTGGAGAGAGTGATGGCTCCTCCACCTGAGTGATAATGATGATGATGTCTAGTACTGATTCGACTTTGTTGATTCTAACGCTCCTCCCTGATTCATATGGCTTGACCGCCCCTGATTAGTTGATTTGACGTCTCGACATGAGACAAGATGAGATGAGACGATGAATTTTCTTCGGCCTTGAGGGGCCACTAGGCCCAACCGTGTATTAATTCCCTGGTGAACCTGCAGATAACTTGAGAAAGTCGTAAATTCTCTGTTATCATTGAGTTCGATGACCCTCATGATGATTGCTCCTCATATGATGTTCTTGAAGAAGTTCCGCCCAATGAAGATAGTGAAGATCTGTTCCTCAGATGATTTCAACTTGATGATGGTTTTTCCTCGGGAGAAACAATGGATGAGAGCAGTATCATTTACCAACAGTGATAGATAAAGAAAATGATACTTGACCTCTCGATGCAGTTGTTTCTGTTGATCCCGAAGGTATACAACCTAGTAATGATTGATGTTGATGAGTATAACTTAGAGATGAAATAGTTGTGAATTATCCCCTTACGTTAATGTTGAAGATTCGCTTTCTGTTGATGATATCCTTGTAGGAGATGAACACCGATAACGTCGATGATGATTGAGAACCAAGTATCGACTTCGTTGAGGAGTTCACTCTAAATAGTGAAAAACCATTCTTCCAATAATATCTATTGGATGATTTTTCCTGTCGATGCAATTGCTATGATGAGATAGTTCACGAAATTCCCGACCAATAATGATTAAGGACACCAATGTTGAAAATCTCATTGATCGATGCCAACCAGCTGACTCCTCAGCTGCCTCTTTTGATGAAGATGTAATTGGTCAGTTGCTCAATGAGCTCTCTGAACATCTCAGAGAGTCGTAAATTTTCTCAATCGCCATTAAGCTCGATGATGATGTTTTTGCCCCAATCCAATTGTTTCCTGCATCCCCGGGTGTCTCCAATGATGAAGAGTCCTGCGTTCCTAACGATGACTTCACCAAGAAGTCGCTGCCAATGAAGATGACAAAGTTTTCATACGTTCCAATGTCACTGCCGCCCTTGTTGATGATCGAAGAAGATGCTGAACTTGAACCAGATGTTCATTGACGAATATGACCTTCCATTCTCGATTGAGCAGAAGCCAAATCATGTGATGAGACTTAGTTAATTTGAAGACTGGTGTAGACTGATGAGCGACCTCGCACTCAGATGACAGACCTGCTGTCCTTGAACCTGAAGATGATTTTGAATGATTAAAGATGACCAATTAAATCTTCAATTGATCTCGATAACGATATTCCTCGATGATGATGTTCCTTCAGATTGAAGATGAACCCTCCATTGATCTCGATGATAATGTTGATTCGATCCCTTTTGAGATCTCTGGAGAGTTGAGGGAGTTGTAAATTTTCTCTTTCGACATCGACCTCGTAGATTTCCTTAAAGATGATTTACCCAGGGGAAGAAACAACCAGATGACGGCAATATCATTTGCCATAAATTGATAGATAAGGAAGAATGATACTTAAACTCTCGATCCGGATATCTCCTGGCTTCCCGAGTTATCCTATACTCGTGCTGCGGTTTTAACACGCTACTGATGATTGGCATTAATCCGCGATGCTTTGATATTACCGTGATGACGCCGACCAGTGGTGATAATGATTGATTCTCATGATACTTAATCCACTGATTGTGACTACCTGATGATCCATCCTTGAGTTTTCGGAAGACTTAAGAGAATCGGAAATTCTCTCAGCCTCCGTCACACTCGGTGAAGATCGTGATTTATGACAATTATTTTAATCCCATCTAATCCAATAAATGAAGCCTTGATATTGACCAATGATGATCAAGGTGATTGTAGAAGATCATCCTGTATGCCAGGAGACCCTACACAGCTGTTATGATGTTGAAGTGCGAGGCTCATCCTCACTTTCCACTGCCATGAGATTTCCAATTCCAACCGGTGATTGATGAGAACCGTTTGATAAAAGTCAAGAGATGAGAACCACTGATGAAAGAATTCAAATTTTTCAATGGACCGAGATGAATGATATTTGAATGTCCGAATTTTCAAGCCACTTGATGTAAACACCGCCTTTGAATCTTCAACGTCCAGTGATTTTTCCTCATATTACTTTCACTGATATCCCCCAAGTCAATGGATGAGAACGAGAGAATAAGATAATCCCCGATTAGGCCGATAGTCCGTACGTGTGAGTTGTCGCGAGTCCCAAGATGTGAACAATCTTTTTTGGATGAAAACTGTCTCCCGCAAAATAACTCTCGAATTCCTGATCGTGAAATTGCTCGTGTGAACCCCGATTGTTGGGGTCATACAAGGCGTCCAATTTTCCCTGATGATTTTCTACAGATTTTTTTCACTCACTTCACTTGATTTCAACTCCCCGATCTGGCTCGAAGGACCATTTGTTAAGGACTGATGATAATGTGCAAGGTTTTGGGTGGATCGAGAGTAGGAAGTGAGTGGATGATTGAGTGGGGATGTAAAATAAACGAGAGATTTAAGCCGCGAGGTGGATCTATATAATCTCACAAATTAAAAATATTTATGCTATTTACGCCGTAAATGTTAGTTGATAATTGTCCACAAATGACACTGATTATTTTCTACTGACAATTTCCTCAATTCTGATTTTGACCCATCAGAGTGCAGTATGCGGGGTCACGTGATGCGTTTTACAGTGATAATTTCCCCGACTGCAGGGAAATTATCAATCTGCTAATTTCCCTGTAGCCTGTCAATTGTTTACTACAAATTTGACAGATATTCCTCACATTTTGTTGAAATATATCCCGTAACGCCGAACACTGCATCCTGATCGGCTAAAATCAGAATTGAAGAATTTAGCCTCTGAATACCCCTGGACCTTCAAATTTCATCGGATATTTCCCTCAAGTATTCAATTTTAGTCCGCAAAACTGATCCCTCTCGTTGCTATACAACAAAACATTCAGGAAATATCCGATAATTTAGAAGGTCTTGGGATCTCATAGCTGATAATTCATTATTTGACCCGATAATTGAAGATGAAATAACTGTGATAATACCGATTGATGAATGATACAATTTTATAGTGATGACCGTGAATACTGACAAGGAAACCTAGGTAGGTGTCCGCCTCCGATTTTGATGCAACTTATATATGTTCTAGAGACGTCAAAACTAAGGGACACGTATTTTTTCTTATCGTCTAATACGTAGATTTTGGGTGCAAAACTGTCCTCTGAAGTAGGAAACTTCTCAGGCTATTTTGTCGTTTGCGTATATAAAGAGGCAAATATTTTGCCATGTAAAAGGAAGCTTATGATGAATGATGAATATGTGAATTGAAATCATCCCCAGGGGTTGAAATTTCAGGGTGAACAATCCCCGCGAAAAATTATTTTTAGAATTAAAAAAAACTATTGCTCAGAATTTTATTGAACCAACTACATTCGAAAGAGTATTCAAAAAGACAGAATACCTTTTCTTGCATTTTTGTTACAAATTGCAATTTAATAACGAAAAAATCATCGTCCAGTAACTGTTCTCTGTTTCAATTTTCCGCGGTGTACATCGAAGCTTGTGTGGGATAAAAGGATTAACAGTCAAAGTAGTAACAGGTATCGTGAATGTGGGGGGTAAGTGACCTCCTGACCTGTCAGTCTTCGATAAAACAAATAAACATGGTTTAACATTTTATGAAATCATTTCTACTTGCAACGAAAGGAAAAGATACGAAGTACCTTCTTTTGTGTTTGTTTCCTTCAATCGAAATTGGAACCCATCTAGTAGATTACTAATAATTTGCAAATCGTCAAATGTGCTACCTATTTACATTTCATGTAGTTTCTCTCAACGAATCGCCATGACAGCCTTCCCAACATCACAAGCATTTGATGATAACTCGATATGGAAATATGACAATAATTATAGTAATTACTCGAGAGTGGAATTCCAAGTAAATATGTTTAATAATGGTAGAGTTCATAGCATTTATTTTTTGCATATATTATGATTTTAGTATAATTTTCTGAATCATCAATATTCTAGATAGGTAATAGTAGGTATCGTAATTCATACAGAAATGGCATTCATCAAAAAAATGCGACAAACAAAGAGATTTTTTGCACCATCAGCACCGAGCTATAGCGACATTGGAACAGCCCTCAATGTCACAGTGAGGATGAGAAGATTGCCCGAAGGCAAAATCGACGGGATTCTCAAATTCTTCCGGTTTTCTAACAATATAACCACCTTTAAACCAAGCATAATGAAATAAATTTTGATATCTTGGTAAAGATAGTTGATTATGGACCAAAGATTGTAACTTTATTATATTATTCCTTAAATGTAAATTAGTATCATGACCGAGGAGGACAACGGTATCCGAAAAATGAAGGACACAATTTTTCCATATTCTAAAAACGAACACATCGAGGGGTTGAATCTGTCCAGTGGAACCCTTCGGTATCAACATAGTTAATAACCCTTTATTTGGAGGTGTTGCTTCTCGTACCGCTTGAGCGCAGTGACCACTCCACGAATCTATCAGCAGTAGACTTTTAGATCCAACGTTAGGGAAAAATACTTCCTTCAACCATTTTGAAATGCTCTCAAAATTGAGAACATTTCAATGATCGTGATTAATGTGTAGAGAATATAAGGTGCTCTGGTGTCTTGAACATGATCGTACCTGAAATGAGTTTCCCCGATTTTGAGGCAGTAACAAAAACATTGGATGGCCTGAAAAGAATCTGTTCCACGATAGGGCCAAAAGTTCCAAAAGGTTCTTTCAAAACCAGGAAGAGAGGTGACACTAATTTGCCATCAGCAGAAATTGTGGGTTGTACTGTACAACTATGTGTTGTCGAGGTTACCGATTGTACTAAGCATGCCACTTGTTTTGCGGCTTCTTCAACTAAAGTACGTCCTGAATGAATTTCCAATTGAAAACTACTCTGATCTGAATTATAGATGTTTTCCGGTCGATACGTGGCATAATAAGGCTGAACTTTCTAAAGAAATTCGTCTGATTGTTTTTGTAGGGTTTCTCGATTTTCTAATGTTTTGCGCGTGACGAATTTGTTAATTTTCCGAGATGTGATACGATGTGCTTTCTTGAAATTATGTAACCACCATGGGGAAGCCGTGAAACGAATGTCTTCAAATCCTATATCTTTCCGAGCTTGCAGAGCCTACTTGCGTAGGACGGTGTCATGAACAATCAATCCCGTATCAATTGCGTTTTTCATATTATTCAATGTATACTCTGAAATACGCTTCAACTTCTCCATATATGTATCTCCTTGGTTGATTTGGTGTGCCCAACGACGTAACTGTCGACTAGATTTCACCTTTTTGAATCGATTCGAAACTGTTTTCACGGAAAGATTTTGTTTCGTCTTTACACTTCTCCAGAGTTCTACTGCTCTCCGCTTATAGTCAAAATCTACAGGTTCCTCACCTTCCGCACACCGTTCAGATGATTCTTGTGGTTGAAATTCTTTATCTTCATCCGCTATCATTTCTATATCTTTATAAGGATCTTGAAAATCCCGGGATGTTTCTTCAATCATTTCTACACTATTGTATTCCACCATGGATCGAAGCAAAATCGTTTGGAAAGTATCCACTAATTCGCGTTCCGCATCGTTCACGGGCGTTTCAGCAAGATTAATAACTTCAAATGTTGCCATGAGAAGTCTGATGACGGTGATTGGATTAATTTTCATCATGCAGCGATTATGAAAGACAACACTCACTGATAGACAGTTTTTCTCGACAGATTTTGGTAGACTGATCGTGAATTGCATGAACGACGAAAGCCAAAAATACATATTCATCGCCATGATTTTATTTTTAAACAACAGGAGTCCCATTCGAATCGATATTTTTATTCTACCGGATACGATCCTGTTGTGATCCTGCATATAAAGATATAAACAGCGATGTAGTAAGACCACCTCAATTGTATGTTATTTTTAATTTTTTATACTCTACACAATTTTCGACTTTTCCATGACCACTGGCCAAATTTATCCATTACCAGTACTACCATCCATTACCTCGCACTGCCTCATCAGAATGTTTAAAAACACGTATTCCATTCTCGAAAATGCAGACGATGGATTTTTCTTTTGCCTCCATATTCAGATTCCAGAAACAAAAAAATTAACGAAGAAGGTACTCCGTATTTTTCTCATCCTGTTGCGAATAGTGATTTTATACAATTTTAGATTATATTTTTTTTTCCATTTGAAAAATGATTTTCTAGGAGGGTAGTGAGCCCCCACATTCAACACCCCCGGGGATGAATTTCATTATTAATCTCATCAGTTGTCACGACCTCGGGATTACCCTACGAAAAATTCCAACATTGAAAAATTACAAGAAATTAATTTTTTCGTCGTTAAATTGCAATCTGTAACAGAAATGCAAAAAAGGGTATTCTGTCTTTTTAAATGCTCTTTCGAATGGAATTCGTCCCATGGAATTCCGAGCGATAGTTTTTTTTTAATTGGAAAAATAATTGTTCGCGGGGGTAGTTCATCCCTTAAATTTCAACCCCTGGGGATGATTTTAATTCATATATTCATCGTTCATCATAAGCTTTCTCTTACATAGCAAAATATTTGTCTGAGTACTCTATATACGCAAACGACAAAATACCCCGAGAAGTGTCCACCGTCAGAGGACAGTTTTGCCCCCAAAATTCACGGATTAGCCCCTGAGAAAAAATACATGTCCCTTACTTTTGACTCCTCTATAACATATATAAGTTTCATCAAAATCGGAGGCGGACACCTACCTACGAAACGTGTTTCCCAAAAACCGATGTGAACCCCATGACTGATGAATCCGTACTCCCCATATGAACCCCATACCTGAAGAATCCGTACTCCCTCGAGGAACGGTCGATCCAAAAGGCCTCTCGAATTCTAAATCCGACCTCACCCGATTATTCCTGACTGGCCCATACCGCGAGCCAGTCTCAATTTTAAACACATTCATTCCCCTAAAAATTAGAAAAAATCATAGCTGCAGAGGGCAAATACTTCGAGTGAAATATAATGTACTGCCAGTTTTAAACCAAAGTGTTTCTCTGAACAAAAAAATCGAACAAATTCATTCCGGCACCCAATAGCTACAATAAGCCGATATTTCATGGTTTATGCCTCCTAGTAACCATTCTCCCCGGCGAGTTGTGGTTGTTGAAGTGGGTGATGCATCCGCCATCCAACCATCCCCTCCTCCCCCTTATTAGAAAACCGGCATGAAGCTCCATTCAATATTGACAATTCCCCATCAATATACGCAGTAGCGTATTGGCCAAGGAAAAGTTTTGACTCTGATTGTACAAAACTGCCCGAACGCTGCCATGTGTCTATACATGAAGCAACTGCCCCATCCACTACCTCCGAATCATATCCATTAAATGAAACGCAGACCTGATGAGCTACATTTAAAAATACTAATAGTTACATTATAAAAACCCCTTCAATATCCGCATAAAACTTCAATCGGAGTTTTCTTGAAAGCTCCATTCCTCTAAGAACATCATCTGTATCCTTTAGAAGGGCCCTGTATACTTAATGTGACGTCCATATGATCTCTATGAAACCCTTCTTTCAAACCAAAAAAAACTCCATAAACCTCTCCACGTATTCTTCACCATTCCTTCATAATGCCTCATAAAACTGGCATATGGATACCATACAATATCCATAGAGCAATAACATCAAAGCAAAACTTATAGAAGTTATCTGTAAGATCACTATATGCACCCCATTCGACCTCTGTTATTCTCCGATGAGAACACCGAGCAAACCCCGAAGTTCCCCGAAACACCTCGTTATGACTTCTATAACATCATCATACGTTCGTAAGATCAATGCAAAGCTTTCAAGAGGTCCCCGTGAGACCTCTATTGAACCCTCTTTCAAACTACGTAATAATCGCATAACAACTTCCGAAAACTCCCCCTAAAACTCCTGATAAAAATTTCAAAACAATCCTCTATATGATTTGTATATGACTCCTTAATAACCTCTACTGGGGCCCTTTTTCCCTAACTCACCCCGCTACTAAACCTCCTGCAATCGGTGGGGTGCGACTGATTAAAAGCGATGCGTTTATTTTCACAGAAAACAGCGCGAGCTCAACCCGATTATTTCAATCAGGTCAACTAAAAAATTCAGAATTTTAAATGAATAATTTTTTATAAACAAAAATGAAAAATAAAGAATTAAAAAATCTACTAGGTGTATAACTTAATCTTCCCGTTTTAGTTTACCAAGAAATATGTAACATTATAAAATATATGAATACTAGATCAATTCTCGAAATATCGTCCATCGCTTTCGATGATCTTGTGCCATCGATCGGGCAATATACGAATGCCATCGTGAAAGAAATGTGCAGACTTTGAGGCGTTGAAGTCATCCACGAATTTTCATATATCGTCCAGTTTGGAAGCGTCTTTCCTCTAAGGCGTGCTGCATGGACCGGAACAGATGGTAATCGGAAGGGGCCAAGTCCGGTGAATAAGCCGCGTGCGGGACAACTTCCCAGCCGAAGTTTAAAATCGTTTTCTATGTCGCGCCAGTAACATGAGGTCGAGCGTTATCATGGTGCAAATGAATTTTCGGCTCCCTTGCCCAGTAAATGGTCCCTTCTCATCAAGTACCTCGCTCAATTTATTCAATTGTCGCCTGTAGCGTTCTGCAGTAACTGTCTGACCCGTTTCCGAAAGTTCGTAATAGAGTACACCCTTCATATCCCACCAGATGCACAGGAGAACCTTCCTCATGTTAATTTTTTGTTGGGGAGTGGATGTCGATGGTTGTCCGGGATCCACCCATGACTTTTTACGTTGGGGTTTAGCAAAAAAATATATTGCTCATCTACCGTCACCATTTTCGACAAAAAAACTTTCTTCGGGAAATTGGCGAGGAACGAAATACACGTGTTCATGCGTTGGCCGCGGTTATGTTCAGTTAGTTCGTGTGGAACCGATCTTCCTACCTTTTGTATTTTTCCCATTGCGTGTAATCGTTTAGAGACGCTACTTAAGTAACTCCTACTGGAGCTGCAAGCTCCTGTTGGGTTTGCGTTGAGTCTTTGTCGAGTAATTCTTACAATTGGGCATCTTCAAATTTCAAAGGCTGTCGGGGCGTTCGCGGTCACTGAGATCAAAATCACTATCTTTAAAGCGTTTGTACCAATATCTATACGATCATAAGACACAATATTACTTCCGAGAGTAGAACAAATCATATATACTACTGTTTTCTGAAGTTATACAGCTCTTCCAGACATGACATATAGCGTATTAAAAAGAGGTTCACTCTTCAAAATCGCAAACGGACACGTAAATATTAAAATTTTAAATAAGACACCGAACTCACTGAAAAAAAACGGAAAGATTAAGTTATACACCTAATAAAATGTGGAATGAATCATTTTTTACATTTTTATCACCCTCACATGCTCCATATAAGCTCCATATGAACTTCATATGGTCTGTATATGATCACCACAACATCCTTATATGACTCCTGCATGATCCACCCATAACCCTTTTGATCCCCATTCTGACCTTGAAGGCCCTTCTTTTAATAGAAAATCCTACTGAAAATCTCATGTGAAATCCTGTAGGAAATCCTATGATGAATCTTATAGGAACTCTCTCCACAATTCAATACTCTCTTTATATTTTAACAACTTTTAGTAACCATTTGAACTTCATACTTCTCATTCTCATACAACGGGAAGAAAATGGATAATTCACTTAACGCTTTCCCAACAATATGATGAAGGATTTTCATGAGAGAATAAATGTTCTCATTTCTATAAAAACTAAACAGTTTCTTATAACAACAACTAGAGATTTCCTGAAATAAGATTCTATTTTTTTATTGGAAAATTTATTTTCCTACATATATGACCTGTTAGACGACCTTACGTTAAAAAAGAATATGATGAAATCCCAAGTCAAAATAAGACTCCAATTCAACTTTCAATTCTTATCAAATTCGTGTTCAGAAATATCAGAGGAAATCAATGGAGTACGAATCACACATTATTAAATTCTTATTAGAAGGTTTTTCATTTTTGAGATTTTTAAATATTTTAAGTGGCTTTTCTTACGCAAAAAAATGACATGAAAAAACCTCCTTTCAATTATGAAAATCTGGGAAATCAATAAAATGATCTCAAATTTTATATGGAATAGTTTTTTTAGGTGATACATATGTAAAATATTACCACATTGGAATGCACTGTGATAAAGTACACCACCTAATCCGACGAGAAACTTTAATTGTTCCACTTATTGTTTCTGTTTGACCCTCAAGATCTTTTTGCTCTCTATTTTTCTACCTATCGCTTCGGTCTGATCCTTTTTGTTGCCCCTCACAACGTGAGTCCCCGTTGCAACTCGATCACAATTCAAAACTTGTGATTTCACCACCCGGCCTAATTTCATTCCATTTCCCTCAGGCAATTGCGCAGATCGATTAAATCGAAAGTTGAAAATGATTTGAAATCATAAAATCGAAGAGGCAAACCTGTGAAATTATTTGAAAGTTATTATTCCAAGAAATCACTTTAAATAATTTTGAAATTTATCTGAAAATACAGGAAATCAGTACACATTATGTCACGATATCTGGCAGTGAATAACCCCTCGTCATTTGCAGGCAAAATTAGAAGATCGTCGAATTAAACGATTACAAAGCATTCATCCAAAAAACGGAAGATTTGCCCCGGAAATACATGGGGAGAACCAAAAGTTTTTCTACTTATTTCGGAATGCAAAATTTCGTAGAAAACTAAAACAAATTGAAAAGTTTGAGTTTTATACGCCATGAAATTTAAAGAAAAAATTTAAAAATTTTCCGGTCTTTGAGATATTGATGAAACCGCATATGAAACTGCAAGAAAATGAAAATTTGGAAGGTAGGAAGCCATATCAATAGCTTCATTCCGTTATCCTAACACAAAGCAATGGAAACTTTGATTTAAACGATTACAATGCTTCCATTCACAAGCAAAACTTTTCCAAATCAATAGAGCCACCATACAGCCTTCAATAACTCCAATCGATGCTCTTCAAACTTACGTTATTTTGAAGATCAGGATTACACCCGGCAAGGAGGAGTTCCCTACAAGTCTGATTATGACCATTTTGGCACGCCAGATGTAGTGGGGCAAATCCTGCAATATTCCTTGCATGAAGAGGCGCACGTTGTGTCCCAAGGGCCTTAGCCAGTATAGCGACGGTTCTGCTGTAGCCACGCCATGATGCCTCATGGAGTGCTGAGTCACCGTGCTGAAAACAATAAAAACATTCACATTAGAAAGTATAGACTTGAAGGAAAATCATGAAACCGCTAATCATGTTTAAATACTCTGTACGGTCAGGATTATGTGAGTAAATTACTAGGAAGTCATAATTCTCAAACTATATAATATACAGATAACCGGACAGCCTAGAAATACTTGTACAGGTGAATCAGCGATGGATTATTTTATTATATTAGTATCGGTACTATGAAAGGAATACAGCTGGATGAAATTTGATAATTTCGAAACAAAGTTTATATGAGGTCGGAAATAAATGAAGTGGCTATCGCCCTGTGTATTCTCTTTCTTTCGTCCCTGTCAGTAGCTTGGCAATATGCATCAGAAAGATGAGATTTTCGCCGAAATGTGTGCTACCCTGGAGCTCCGAAGACAGTATTGGCGTAACAGCTGAAAAAAAAGCTCGTCTGATTTATTTATGTCATTCGGATAGCTCCATTTGTAATGATTTTTCTTTGGCCTCAACACATGCGCAATAATCTTAACACAAAAATTCTCGATTATCCAAACACGGCCGAATCATCAAACTCTCCATCGAGATAGTGTAGATGACTTTCAATGTGTAATAATTTGAAGGGCAAAAGAAATAAAAATACTATCACGTGAAAATAAATAAAAATAATATCCCCAAACCTTCGTCGTCCATCCACCAAATTGAAAGATACCACCAGCAGTTTCAACAAGATTAATTATCGAGAGAAATAATATGAACCACGCTACAAGTTTCAAGAATAATAAAAAATTATCGACATCAAAGTTCATGGACACTCCGATTTTATTCATGAGAAAATAATTAGATTTTAATTATTGAGATAGATTTTGCCAGTTAGAACGTCATCATCACACATCCTTCCAAATGTAATCAAAATATCGAGAGATATCGCATCGAAAATTCCACCGACCCTCATATATAACACTTTTCATAAATTTCGCATAAATCATTCCTCTTTCATTAAATCAATCCAATTAATGTTCATACAAATCAGATAATAAAAAATCACATAAAATATAAAATTCATTCGATCCGATACGCTGGACCTCAAACTCAAAAAATTCAAGAAAACATGCTCTCTCCCGACGCGGTACACACGTGTTAGCAATTTCATATATTCATCTGGATTTCCACAGTCGTTGATAAAGAAAACTCTACCCGTCCGATCATCCGTTGACTCCTTATCCCCGGAACTTCAGGGCTTCCGTCAATCCACAGTCAAAATAATCTCCACAATTCGGGATCAGCGGCGTGGTGAGACTTGAAGTCGACAATATTCCAAAGTACAATATTCCAAGTGCCAGAGCACGTGTGAGAAGGGGTCGAAAGTCAAATTAAAATTGTCCTTCTGGTCATTCGATTGACCCGCTCTCTTTATTTCTATTTTTGATTTATACCTTATAACGTGTTGTTTTGGTTCGACCGTTCAACGGTGAATTTTTCCGCGTCCAGACGAGGAGTCACTTTATCGGTGAAGCGAGAGTCAATTCGCAGTTTTATTTGTTCTTCTTTTATTTATTTGTGTGACTATTTTTGTACCGAACTAATATCTCTACCGTCGTCATGGAGGGATATGGAGTCCTGGGGGCTGTGGTGTTGGAGGTGAGGATCGTCCTTGGGAGGATCTCATGACTACATGGATAGTCGCCAGCACTTGAATAGCTGACGGAGTTCCCGCGGTGGAGGGAGCTTCGGTGGACAACCGAGTGGCGACGCTAGCGAATGGAGCTAGAGTTGGGGAGCATGGCGACTGTCTAGGGAACCCGGTGCATTGTGGAGAGTTCCCTAGGAGAATCTGGTAATAGATGGAGAGGGCGTGAATGAGAACTCATGCCATTGCAGTGATAACGAGCACGAGGAAGGTTGTCAGGACGGTTGGGCCTGATAACCAATGGGAGAACGCGTTGCAGTCGTCATGGACCAATGAGGTATTCCGACATTGGAATCGGAGTAAGCACCGGAGTTAGCGTCGTCGGTGCCGACACTTCTCGTTTGGACGTGCGAGGGACTTGTTGAGTGGACTTACAAGTAACACTAGGGAGGTGTTCCCCTCCCATTTCGATGAAACTCACATATGTTGTAGAGGACTCAAAACTAAAGGACACGTATTTTTTTTATGGGCTAATACGTGGCTTTAAAGGGTGAAACTATGGTCAGAATGTTACCACCTTCGGGGGTGATCATTCAATTCCCCCTATAAGAAGAATATTTTCACAAATATTAATCACGGTAATAAATCGTTTGCGAGAAATTATGAAGATGACAGTTGATAGTTCCTCCGGGAGTTGAAATTTGGGGGTAAACTACCCCTGTAAAAATATTATTTTTCAAAAAACAAAAACTATGGCTCAGAATTTCATAAAACCGATTGCGTTTGGAAGAACATGGAAAAATGCGGAATACCTGTTTTTGGATTTTCCCCAGAACTGATGTTTTCTGGGGTGAAAAAAATGATTTCTCGGAAATGTCACCCATCAGAGTAGTGGAGTTATTTATTTCATACGTCAAGTTAATACATAGCTGGTGAGAAATGATGGAAATCACAATTGATACTTTTTTTAGAGGTTGAAATTTGGGGGGTAAACTACCCCTATAAAAATTTTGGTTTTCAACAAAAAAAATATGGTTCAGAATTTTATAAAACTAATTGTGTTTGAAAGAATGTGGAAAAATACGGCATACCTGTTTCTCGAGTTTCTCCGGGACTGACATTTTCTCGGAAAAAAAAATATTTTCTTGGAAATATTGCCCATCACAATGGTGGAGTTATTCATTCATTTCATCGAGGCAATAAATAGCTTAGGAGTAACTATGAAAATCAGAATTGATAGTTCCTCTGGGGATTGAAGTTTAGGAAGTGAACTATCTCTATACAAATTTTTTTTCTCATAAAAAAAAATATGTCAGGATTTCATGAAAATGTTTGCAGTGGAAAGAATATGGAAAAATGGAGTTATAGTGAGAGGATCATTGGGATCAGCTGAAAGAGTACATAAAGGACGGAATTTAGGATCGCTTCAATTTCGATCAGCAAGGTGTTAAGTTGCTCATACGTGAGTTTATGGTCTTTCAAAACGCGCTTCAAATGATGTTTGAAACTCTTTACAGCCGCTTCCCAAATCCCTCAAAAGTGAGGGGACACAGGAGGATTGAAATGCCACTCAATCCTTTTGGATAAAGCGAAATTCCCAATTTTTTGCTTGAAATCAGGAGAAGAGAGAAGATCGTAAAGTTCACTGAGTTCTCTGTTTGCTCCGACAAAATTAGTCCCATTATCGGAATATAAGTGTTCAGGAACTCCTCTGCGACTGATAAATCTGCGAAAGGCTGCCAAAAAAACTTCTGTAGACAGATCTACGGCGAGTTCGATGTGTACAGCATTAGAAACCATACAAACAAATACACAACCGTAGGCTTTGAGAAAGGATCGGTTACGGTCCTTTTTCTCTTTGATGAGAATTAGGCCAAAGAAATCGAGACCGGTATGAGAGAAAGCTGGTGCTTCGTTAACTCTAGCTCTTGGTAAGTCTCCCATCTGAGCGTGAATGAATTTTGATTTCTGGCGAATGCATTCTACACATCGATGAATGATTCGTCTGATTTGATCTTTTCCGTTTAAGATCCAGAATTTGGTACGAATTGTATGAAGAGTACTTTGAATTCCTGCATGGAGATTCGACCGATGAGCTTGTCGAATGATCATGTCCGTAACAGGATGTTTGCTAGGCAATAAAATGGGGTGTTTCTGATTATAAGAAAGTTCAGAGCATCGAAGACGGCCGCCCACACGAAGAAGTCCCTTGTCATCCACGAATGGATGTAATTGATCAAATGGAGTTCCGTTTAGAGGTGAACGATTTGGACTATCTGAAGATTGATTAGTTGAAAACTTTTGAAGTTCAAGTGAGAATCGTTCACGCTGAATCATCATAAAGATGCGATGTTCCGCTTCATAAATCTCTTCGACAGAAAGTGGTCGATTTCGAGGACCTGGTGATGTCTTCCAACGTAACATATAGGCAACCACCCCTGACAGACGTTCGACATCCGAAAAACCAGAATAAATGGATTCCACTGAAACTTTAGTGAGTAAACAAATGTTTTTCTTCAACCCAAGTACTTGAGTCCCCGAAGATTCGATCGATGGCGGCCACTGGGATTGATCGAGACCCAACCATTTAGGACCTGAAGTCTAAAGAGAATTTTTTACGAATTCGGATGGAAGCTGTCCTCGAGATAAGGCATCAGCTGGATTGTCCTCTGACCGGACATGTCTCCAGCTGACCTGATCTCCTAACGTTTGAATATCGGCAACTCTATTGGATTCGAATGTTCTCAAAAGATGAGGGGCCTTTTTTAGCCAACAAAGAACGATAGTGGAATCCGACCACAAGTAGACTTGATCAATGGAAAAATCAAGTTGAGCTCGAACTTCTAGATATAATCTTTTCAGAATGGTAGCTGCGCAAAGTTCTAATCGAGGAATGGTAAGTCCACTCAAAGGTGCTACCCGAGATTTGCTGCTGATGAGTTTGATGGAAACATCACCGTAAGAGTTAGTGGATTTGAGATAGAGGCAAGCTCCGTATCCATAAATGGAAGCGTCATAACAACCATGGAGTTCAATTCGCGTAGGATCAGAAATTATAATTCGGCGGGAAAATGAGACTTCTTGCAATTGTGGCAACTGAAGTGCTAATGAGATCCACTTGGAATAAATGTCCTGTGGGAGCGATTCGTCCCAAGTGATTTTCGCCTTCCAGCAGTCTTGGATTAAGACCTTAGCGAAAAGAGTTACTGGACCTAACAGACCTAGGGATCAAATATTTTCAATATCTCTGAGAGGAGTTTGCGTTTTGTTGCATTGGCATTGGGGTCGATTGGATTCTGGGTATACTTTAATTTTGGGTATCCATATAACATTTTGGGCATCCCATATGATTCCTAATGTTTTCTGAATCGGATCATTCTTGATTAAGCAATCCAAATCGAAAAACTGTTTATCAATGGTGTTCAATGCCGCTGGATGATTGGACGACCATTGACGAATGAAAAAACCACCACGAGAGAACAAAGATCATCTCATTACGAATGGCTACAAGTTCTTCTAAAGAATCTACTCTTGAGATAAAATCATCTACATAAAAATCACGGAGGAGAAGTTGGCTGGCACGTGGGAAATCATGCTCTTTGTCACGAGCAAGTTGTTGAATGGTACGAATCGCAAGGAAAGGAGCAGCGGCTGTACCAAAAGTTACTGTATTAAGTTGAAAAGTGCGAAGCTGCCCTTGATAGGGCCATACCACCCTCTGAAAGTGTCGGTCATCAGGATGAACTAGAATTTGCCGATACATTTTTTCAATGTCCGCAGTGATGACGTAGCGATGAATACGAAATCGAAGAACTTGCTCGAATATAGTGTTTTGCATGGTCGGGCCAACTAAAAGAGTATCGTTAAGTGAAATACCAGAAGATGTTTTGGCTGAGGCGTCGAACACTACACGAACCTGGGTGGTTTCACTGGATTCCTTAATGACTGCATGATGAGGAAGATAATATCTGCCCTCAGTCTCATCACAGAGAGTCATGTGACCCAGTGAAATATATTCCTTCATTACTTTGATATATTCCGATTTTAGTGAAGGATTTGATGAAAGACGTCGATCAAGGGACGAAAACCGCTTGAGAGCTTGATTCCGAAATTCGCCTAGATTGAATTTGGAGTCTCTGAATGGGAGGCGAACGATGTATCTACCAGTAATATCACGTTGAGTATGTGCAACATAATGTTGTTCACATGAAACCTCGTCACGAGATCGAACAGGTTCATGATCGAAATCTTCGATATCCCAAAAACATTCGATAAGTTTATCTAGCTTAACAACATTGCAAGGAGTAATTGTTGAAGGAGTCAAGTTTTCGGACCCTCCGGCGACGATCCATCCTAATCGAGTCTTCTGTACGACAATGTTGGAATCTTTATGGATGAGTTCGATTTGACCAACAGATAAAACTGATAATGGAGTCTTAGATGCGAGCAAGAGATCGATAGGTCTTGGGAGATGAAATTGAGGATCAGCAAGTTGAAGATTCCGAGGGATGTTAAATTGATTTCGAGGAAAAACGTCATTCGGCACGGCCTCAGTAATTTTTGGTACTAGTAAAAAATTTAATTGTTGTTTGAATTCATTATGAGTTGCGTGAAGAACTAATGGAACATACTGTTTTGAAATAGTACAGAGATCGTCAACTGCTCCAATGTTGACAGCGCAACTGATTGTCGGTAATCTGAGTAAATTGGCAAATCGTTTTGTGATTAAATTTACGGTAGAGCAAGAATCTGAAAGTGCGCGTGCCGGGGCAGCATTTCCTCGATTGTTCAAAACCTTAACCATTGCTGTTGTCATTAATTGTGAATCCGATGGAAAGGCGCCAATCGTGTATGATTGACGTGTTAGTCATAGTGGACCGTTGGCAGATGTTGAAAATGTTGCATCTGCGGCTCTGACTTGCTGGGGTCTTTTATCGTTATGCAATAGGGTATGATGATTACGGCTGCACTTTTTGCAGCGTTTGTCACTCTTGCATGGGAATTGATGAATCCATAAACAATTTTGGCAAGCCCATATGTTCTTGATAAAATTACAACGTTCTTGAATACCAAGTCCATTGAATACTGAACATTTGAAGAGATGATGACTTCCCTTGCATTTGGGACAAGCTAAAGAAGAGGAATGAGATGAAGACGAATCAGTGGAGGCTGATGTACTAAAAGCATAAGAGGTAGTCTTTGCACTTTTTTTAGATGATTGAGGAAGATTGTCTCCTGCTCTCTTTTTGGAATTGCGGCCAGATGGAGATGAATAATCTACCGCTTGTTGCTTGAAAATTGTGGTCTGAATAAAATTGAGCAGGGCTTTTAGCTTGGGAAGTTCGTCCATATCAAGCTTCTCCTGCCACTTTCTCCCAGTTTGTGCAGGAAGACAGCGTTCAATGATACGAACGACGAGATCATCCCCAGAACGTGCACCGAGATCTTCTAGGATATGGAGGTATTGACGAGCCTTGTCTGCTAATGATGATAATTCGTCGGCAAACTCTTTTGTCAACTGAGGAAGATCGAGGATGCCATTTAAATGTTCCACGGCCACAATTCGTTTATGGTCATAGAAATCCAAGAGGGTTTTCCATGCTTTGGGATAGTCCCTCTCGCTGGGATCAAATTGATCAACCTTAGCTAAAGCCTGACCAGTGAGCGAATCAAAGAGTTGACTGCATTTGACTGCGTCGCTAATGTCCATTCGAGAATCAATTAGAGCAATGAATTTGTTCTTGTAATTGGCCCAGTGTTCGCATTTGCCATCAAATTTAGGAATTTTGATTTCAGGGAGCCTTGGGAGATCCTGTCTCTCAGTAATCGTGATGTTGTTGGGGGCCAAGGTGGAACTCATCAGTGGTTCGACCTGTTGCAATTTTGTAACTGCACTCGCCAATTCAAAATATTGGTCTTCGACCTCGAGGAAAACGTTGATTTGAGGATTATCGGGCTGAATTGAACTTAATGCTTCATTATATTTTAACGAGCTCTCATAAATTGTTGCAAGATTCTCCAAACGCATCTTTGCGTTGATTTTATCTACATTTAAACCTTCGAGATATTTCTCCAATTTTCCTAACTGAGTAGATAAAAGTGTTAATTTTTGTTGAAGATAATTGACCCGTTTTATTTCTTCTATTGAAAGTGTCATTTTTATGCTGGGATTCACCGACTTTCTGATAAAAATACCCGTAATTCAGTGGAGAGGGGGATGCTAATAATAAAGGGAATAAATCAATATAAACGAAATGACTATGAAGAACTTATCTTCGTCCTGATTCGATGATACGATGATCTGTTGAACTTGAAGCTTCCTGGAATGGGAGTGACGGTTGACGACGATGAGGAACGCTGCTTGACGCGTGAATTCGATGCGAAAGTGTTTTTATTATTATTCTATATTTTTTCCACTTTTTTCCGTTTAGTTTATCTGATTTTGTGTACTCGTCACTCGCAGTTGTTCGTTTTCGAGGTTATAATTCCAACCTCATAGGAGGCACCATGAAAGATCGTGGGATACTATCATACCCTAGGTGGTATGATAGTTGCATTAAATTAACACAAAACAAAAATGTCAGAAGAAATGATTGACACGATATATTTATGGGAAAAAGCCTATGGCATAAAAAACCCAGATTTATTGATATACACAACGAGAGATACTAGATGACTGCGAATGACGGTGACACACGACGATTCACACATACACACATACATACAACACAATGTATTTGTTCGTTATTTGATAGTTTACGACAACGGTTAGCACGTATCCTCACATATAAACATTTTAACCTACACTAAAACTTTAATAACGCAGGCTGATTTGGGGGTTGATTGGCGCAATCGTTAATTGCGTCTTTGGAAGCGTGGCTTGTGTGCCACGTGGAGGCACGAAATCGTGTGATTTCGTGCCGTTGGTTAATCGTTCGTTCGATCGTTAATTTAAGCTACTTGCTATTAAATTTCGTTTCACTAGTGCACTAGTTGTTATTAAATGGTTTCAAGTTGTTGAACCCGTTGGGTTCGTTTGTTTAAATCGTGATGACTGGATACGATTTAAGATTTGTTAGAGCTCGACACACGTTTCAGTGTTGGTTTCTACTAACTGACGCCATGGCGTCCGTCAGCGTGCATCGACCCCGTCGAGCGAGAAGGTGCTGCCACCATTTACCGCCTACCCATAACCGTCAGCGCGGGCATATACCAGCGACAACGGCGCCCGTAAGGTGCCGCCGCCGCTTGTCGCCAGCATGTGAACGCGGCATCAGGCCTTCGCAGGTGTTACGATGTAACACTATTTTTGGGTATAGGTGACGTTCGCATGAATATTGTTACTTTGTTTGGATTCATTATCGCTTTCAGCAGTCTGCTATCACCATATATAGTATAATGAAGGGTGTGATATTTGCAAGAAATTATTTTGTTCACCCCAGAAAATTTTAGTTCCGGGGAAAATTAAAAAACAGGTGTTACGCACTTTTCCATGTTCTTTTAAATGCAATTGATTTTATAAAATTCTGGCCTTGTTTTTTTTGAAAAACAAAATTTTTATAGGCGTTTCCCCTCAAAATTCCAACCCACGGAGGAACTATCAATTGTGATCTTCATAATTTCTCACAAGCAATTTATTACTGTGATTAATATTTGTGAAAATATTCATCTTATAGGTGGAATTGAAAGATCACCCCCGAAGGTGGTCACATTCTGACCATGGTTTCGTCCTTTACAGACGCGTATTAACCGATTGAAAAAAAATACGTTTCCTTAAATTTTGAGTCCTTTACAACATATGCGAGTTTCATCGAAATCGGAGGGGAACACCTCCCTAGTATTCCTTGTTAGACTCTATCGAGGAAAACTGTGGCCTGTCGGTTCAAGTGTTGGAGGAATTTGGCGAGATTCGAGGAATCTATTGGCGAGGATCGACCTCATCCCAGCTTCCGAGGCTCCGGCTCTTGAGAAGGATCACGGTTAGCGGGGGAAGAATCTACGGATAAATATCTTGTCATGATATTGGTGGCAAGAATTTGTGATTTTATCGCGATTTATTCTGGTCGACGCTTAGCGTCGGGTGATTTGGCGCCATTTTCCTATCAATTCATCTATCCGCACGAATTCTTGCTACTTGTTCGGCCGAGTATAACCTCTCGTGGTTGGAAAATTTTGTTGGCTTTCGAGTTGGTTTTTTCCTTGAGAATTATTTGAGGAGTTAGAATTTTGGGATAATTAATTTCTTAAGCGAATTCAGTGATACTCTAGGCTAGTTTTTGACTCTTCACCTAGCTAATTTTCGACAGTCGGATGTGGATCTCTCGACAGCTAGCTGCAACTCTGAAATTTTGTATTTAGAATGATACTTTCCGATGTCTGAGATCTCGAGTTAATTTTATTTCGACATCCGATTTAATTCTTTGAGAACAGAATTCGGGTTGTAGCGTCAACCTCGACGCTCGAGTTGTTATTGTCGTGCAACCTTATGTATGGCTGCGAGCATTATCGTTATTCTTCGTCTCTCGAGACAGTCCCAGTTTTCGTCTACCGGAGTTCGGATCTTTCTTATTTATTTCGCCTATTATCGAGGCATTCATTTCTCGGAATAATATTAATAGACGTATAGTAATAGACGTATTCAAAACTGTACTTGTTATTCTATTCCTTTTGACATCTATGTTTCGACTTCAATTTATCTTGATTAATTCTAACATTCTGTTTTTTTCAACTTGACTAGTATTTTAATTCTTGCCAAATTACGGTTAGGGAAATTGTGATGTATCGAGTCTTTGTGATTTGTAACTTATTGTGATATTGTTTCGAAATTTGAACGAGAGATTTTAGAGATAAGAAAGGGGATTTCCAATTGAATAAACTCTACTTATTTCCCCCGATATCGAATTCTTGGTAATTTCTATAAATTAGGCTAAGGAAACCCAATCATTTCAGGATTCGTGGAGGACGGCATTTTGTGAAACCCAGCCGCCACCGCAGTTGTTCTGAGCTGTAGACAATCGTCCTATTGTTTGGAATTTCGTTTGTCTCCGTTTTTGTGCGTTTTGAGAGAAAACGTACTGGCACTCAACTTTTGGTTTTAAGATTTGGTCGGCGAGGGCTGCCTATTCTGGTACCGTTCCGCATAGGTGCGAAATACGTCACAACCTTTACGTTTCGGTCGGTAATTTTGCTTTCATTTTTATCCGCAAATACTTCCAAATACCACAAATGAAAGCATTGATCCTCATGAATATAGTATTTTCTCTCTTCAAAATGCTTGTGAATTTTTCAACTTCCCTTCGTGCTTTCTGAGTGATCTGCTCAGCACTCTCATCTGTCTCAGAAGTCTCATGAATAGATGTGAACAGAGGGAAATATCTAAGATCTTTCTCTAATTCTTGAGCAAATTGGGGCATGTACCACCTGCTGGCATGACTTCCTGGGCATTCTTAAATGTCATTCTGAGTCTCTGTCTTCAACTCAATTTGCCAATTTATCCAAAACACTGAGTTTAAACACTAATACTACTCAAACTCTACTAACACTGCTCAAGTTAGAGTTTAATTTTGAGGTGAAAATCTGATTCTTCTGAGAAATTTAAAAAAGAGAGTCCTCATTTATTCCAAAATGAGAAAATAAATTACACGTGTACCTGTTCAATATTCCCATCACCACATCACTGCTGGATCTGGTCCCATCTATACCTACTCCTTTTTTTGCACTCAAAGAAAATGTGAATAGAGCCCTGCCAATTATTTCAGCGTCATTGGGTGTTTTACACTGCATCACTTTTCCAAGACCTTCGACATAAAACATCGCAATCTCTCTCTCTTTATGAAGCAACAATTGTGCGTACTTTCGTGGAATGGTCACCGGATCTAAATGAATTAGACACGAAGATAAATTATTGCCAGGCGCGAAGAGTTGGAAGTAATCACTCAATGTTTGGCTTCTGTCGAAAGCTTGAATACAGCCCATAATCAATTTCCCCATACCTTGAATAATGATTTTAGGTGGTGATGAGAACTTGAGACCTTCGATCCATTGGATCATCCAGTCAAAAAACAAATAAGTCTCTCCACTTTCATCAACCAGCTGGTTCACTGCAGATTCACCTCTTTGAGACACTGCTACAACTTTCAGCTAATTGATATCATGAGCAGTCTGACCAGCCACTCGTTCCAATAATTGGATGACTGCGTCATCAATAAGAATGACAATTACTGCTCCAGAGGATTTCGTTAGGGTTTTGTAGAGTGTTCTTTGGTGTGGAGTTAAGGATGAGACTTCCACTGGAGATCTTCGAACATAACGAATCATTTTTCTTTGCGCTAGCTTTCAAAATTTCTGTGCATCGAATGGAATTTTTATGGAGATAATTTGACGAAGATTCTCCTTCGGTCTCCTTCCAAGGTTGTACCATTTTTCTCCATCGCGACCCATCAGTGGCTTGTGCAAGCTGCTTTTTAGTACGTCTTCCACAGGTCTCTTTGCTCCTTTCGTCATTTACTTCATACCGAATTACAACGATTTCTTCATCTTTCGCACAAAAACAGTTTATTCTTGAACGACATAGGCATTTCCCCTCAATCCGTCCTTCACAGCTGGTATGAATGTAACTTCTATACTTAAATGTATAATTACATGTTCTTCGTCTCTTCCTCCAGTTTCCTATGATATTGGAGGATAGTCTAGTGTGGTTTGCTAGTCCATTCTGATTAATTGGCTGATTAGATCGATGCCCAAGTGCGAAACACTGATTGCTCGGCCAAAATATTTCAGCAGATTTGTTTTGGTTTGCGCAGAAACAAAGCTTGTAAAATGTTGGTGATTCTGAGCCAGACAGGAGCCTGACTGGACGAGCTTGCATCTTCCCATTTTCCGGCCCATTTTAATTTTCCCGGAAACTCGCAATTTTCATATTTTTCTGAGCGCAGAAAATTAGCTTATAAATCGGAGAATTAAATATAATAATGGTCGAAAAATTTTTGCCTGGGACTTATTAACTGATGTTTGTATTTGTTGTGTCCCACCACAAAAATGACATAGGAACTTATTTTGATGTGATGAAACATTGGCATTAGAAAATTTTCGGGTTTGAAATTTCGTCGTTATGTCCGGGGACATTTGTTGTTGATTTGCGTATCTTCATGTATATTAACTCAAGTTCTCACAATATTCATACAAATCAATAGGATATATATACAGGGTGATAAATGGGAAGTTTCCTAATGTATACCCACACGTCTTCCCTTCCTACTGAGGCCCGGAAAGTTAGGTCCATTAGATATATATCAGAGTGTTGTCAGTGTGTATTGAGAGGCTACAAGAAGCACTACGTGTACTTCAAAATGAGTAACCTTAGAAACGAAGAAAAAGTATATCTTATCGAGTGCTTTTATACTGGAGGTAAAAATTATACTGAAGTATACAGAAGCTTTCGTACCAATTGTGGAAGTAAAAAAGTAGCCAGTCAAAACATCTTCAGAAGGTGGGAATAAAAAAAAATTTATCTGACTTCATCGTATAACCTCACTTTTAACTAAAACTTTCAAGTATTTATTACTTTCTTTCCCAGAACAATTGATAATTTCATCAAGTATTATACTCTTGAGGACCGTCGTCATGATCTTCCTGCTCCATCACACTCGGTTACAACAGAAGATACAATTGCCAAGATCGAAGAACATTTCAAGAATAATCCAATGGATTCGATACGAAAAATAGCGGCAGCTTTGAAACTGAACCGAGAGACACTGAGATTAATATTGAAGAATTTCCTCAAGTTACACCTTTACAAAATTACGACCCTTCATTTGCTCACAGAAGATTCCAAAAAGAAAAGAATTGAGTTTTGTAAAATTATGACATAGAAATTTGAAAATGATGAGATCGACATCAATCACATAATCTTCACAGACGAAGCTCACTTTTATTTAAATGGATATGTAACTAAACAAAAGTACCGTTTTTGGGGTCGCGAAAATCCATCCTCATCTAAGGCAAAGTCTTTACACCCTGTTGAAGTGACTGTTTGGGCAGCTATTTCAATTAAAACAATACCCTTACAAGGAACCCTAGGTAGGTGTCCGCCTCCGATTTTGATGAAACTTATATATCTTATAGAGGAGTCAAAACTAAAGGACACGTATTTTTTCTTATCGGCTAATACATGGATTTTGGGGGCAAAACTGTTCTCTGAAGTAGGCCACTTCTCAGGTTATTTTGTCGTTTGCGTATATAAAGAGAATACTCAGACAAATATTTTGCCATGTAAAAGGAAGCTTATGATGAATGATGAATATGTGAATTAAAATCATCTCTATGGGTTGAAATTTAGGGGGTGAACTACCCCACGAAAAATTATTTTTACAATTAAGGAACTTCCGCAGTAAGTATACTTGGTGAAAATTTCGAAATGGTATAAAGACACAATATTTGGATCATATATTGTTGAGCACATTCAAAAACTATTCCCAAAATTTCAAGTACCATGTCCGCCCCATTTTCAAGATATACATCGTCAAAAATGGAAAAAACACAAAAATTCAATGTTTGGCGATGCATATCTCAAAAATGGGGTGGACCAGGGACTTTTGAAATTTTGGGAATATCTTTTTAATGTGGTCAACAACATATGATCCAAATATTGCGTCTTTATACCATTCCGAAATTTTCACCAAGTATACTTACTGCGGAAGTACCTTAGGAAAAAAACTATTGCTCGCAATTGCATCGAACCGATTCCATTCGAAAGAGCATTCAAAAAGACAGAATCCCCTTTTTTGCATTCCTGTTACAGATTACAGTTTAACGGCGAAAAAATTAATTTCTTGTAATTTTTCAATTTTGAAATTTTTCGTAGTGTAATACAAAGCTCGTGACAACTGATGAGATTAACAATGAAATTGATCGCCGGGGGTGCTGAATGAAGGGCCCACTACCCTCCTAGAAAATCATTTTTCAAATGGAAAAAAAATGTAATCTAAAATTTTATAAAATCACTATTCGCAACAGTATGAGAAAAATACGGAGTACCTTTTTCGTTAATTTTTTTGTTTCTGGAATCTGAATATGGAGGCAAAAAAAAATCCATCGTCTGCATTTTCGAGAATGAAATACGTGTTTTTAAACGTTCAGATGAGGCAGTGCGAGGGGGTAGTACTGGTAATGGATAAATTTGGCCAGTGGTCATGGAAAAGTCGAAAATTTTGTAGAGTATAAGAAATTAACCATAACATACAATTGAGGTGGTCTTACTACATCGATGTTTATATGTTTGTATGCAGGACCGCAACGGGATCGTATCCGGTAGAATAAAAATATCGATTCGAATGTCACTCATGTTGTTTAAAAATAAAATCATGGGGATAAATACGTATTTTTGGCTTCAATCTTTCATGCAATTCACGAGCAGTCTACCAAAATCTGTCGAGAAAAACTGTCTATCAGTCAGTGTTGTGTTTCGTGATCGTTTCATGATGAAAATTACCCCAACCAACGTCATCAGACTTCTCATGGCAACCTTTGAAGTTATTAATCTTGCTGAAACGCCCGTGAACGATGCGGAACGCGAATTAGTGGATACTTTCCAAACGATTTTATTTCGATCCATGGAGGAATACAATAGTGTGGAAATGATTGAAGAAACATCCCTGGATTTTCAAGAGCCTTAAAAAGTGTGACGTAATTTCGTCCAACTCACGGTATCTGTCCTCCGTTACGCAGCCTTCTGGTACCAATAAACCCTGAACTAAAGTTGGATGCCAGGTCGTTAATCTCGGAACGACAACCGAAACTAACTTTCTCCAATGACAACTCACGAATACACCAGGTAGCTCATCCTTGGAGAGGGGTGAACCCTAGAGCTGAAATCGGGATGTGACTAGGGAAAACCAACTGAATGAAATAATAAAACAAATACCATTGACGGGAATAAGATGCGGTTTAATACTGCTAGACTTAATACAAAAAAAATGAAATAATAGATAATAAATATCTCGATTGAAAACCCCTTTCACGACTCGATATCAAATTAACCAGACTCGATACAATGTAAATCACTTTCGTTAGGAAATAAAATGTTCTGAAGTTAAATATGAAATGAAAGACAGAATTACAGGACCAAGAGGTTGTCAAGAAAAATTCCAGTGACTCGAAACACAACAGAGTCTGAGATATCGATCGCCTGCGAGACGAATGTACACTGGCAGCTAACAGCAAACTAAAACAATAGACTACGACCCTGGCCAGCGGCACGTGACAAGGTCACGGAACCAATGAAATTATATCAAATATAACAAAAAAATGTTCCCGATGACGAGAGCACACGTTCTCACAAAATCAAATAACTGCAATATCGATGCCCCGGAATAATGTTTAACAGAAGAGTGAATAACATTCGAGCGTGATGTTAAAATCATAAAGTCACGCGAGATATGTAACTGCCCCTGAATGGACAAGCGAATCAACGACACGAGAGAGAGGCGCCCAGAGAAAATGATTAGCAACCAAATCGCCGAATGGAGTGGCCAGGCTTCCCCTAGGATTCTAACTCCTAGTTCATACAGTCCTGCAGGACTCTGATGCCCGTGATATCAACAAAAAGGAAATCTGCCCACTCTAATCAACCGTAACAGCGAAGAAAACAACTAAACAGCCACCACGCTCACCGAGACGATTCAGTTGCAACAGGTCCTGGCTGCTCGTCTCGACCAAACTCCCAGGGATCTCTCAGATGTTCCAATCGACTCCCAGAACGTCCACGATCACCTCCAGCCTCCAGTCCTCCAAAATTTCGCCGCAATGTTCCCCAAGTCCGTCTCAACGGACAAAAATGCGTATAAGATTACTCTCTAACCTCTCTCGGCAACCACCACATGGGAAGTGTCGGTAGAAATAACGCAACACCCCGGCAACGGCTCCCAAAGCGCAGCAGCGCTTCCCATTGGCCATCAATCTCGAATGTCCAACCAATCAAAATATTCATTAGTCCGCGACGCATGCGCAACGTCCGAACTGCACGTTTCGACCAGGCTTTTCCTCAATTAAAAGTTATAACAAATACACCCAAGGCCTCAAAAATCTTAATTTCAAATGGCCGACCCCATCGTGCCCTCATAACTCGCAGCCAACCTCAATTTACACAGCTGACGAGAATCACTTCCCAGCATCAGACATCTCTCGCTGCCAACTGCGTCACTTCCTCCTCCTTTGAGTCCAGGAAGTAGTGCCCTCACTCGGTGGGACATTCGTGCAGGCTTATCTGTAGCCACTGAAGGCGAAGGCTCTCGAGACTCTCTCGTCACCATCCGGAGATACTCGGAGCTCGTCGGTCCCCCGATGTCCATCGACGAATGTCTCCTCGGTCATGAGCGTGGCAGCGGAAGATTTAAAAAAAAAACAAATAAGTAAAGGAACATAATCTCTCTCAACTCTCGCCATCGGAATTGACTTCCCGCCTGGTGGTGCAATCAGACTCGCGGAACGGTCTCAAAACCCCGAAAGAACCTTGTAACGAATTTATGACGTTAAAAAAGATATAGAAATGATAGCAGTTGAAGATAAAGAATTTCAACCACATAATAAAGAATCATCTGAAAGTTGTTCGGAAGATAAGGAACCTGTAGATTTTGACTATAAGCGGAGAGCATTAGAATTCTGGAGAAGTGCAAAGACGGAACAAAATCTTTCCATGAAAACAGTTTCGAATCGATTCAAAAAGGTGAAATCCAGTGGACAGTTACGTCGTTCGGCACACCAAATCAACAGAGGAAGGACATATGGGACATTCCATGTCAACTCAGCCACCCCGGATTTTTTTTTGTCTAGAAAAAAAGATTTGATTGCCGCATTTCGAACTACTATATATAGAGAGTATTCCTGCCAAATTTCATTGCCTCATTATTTTTTGTTTCTGAGATAATGACTACCAAACTTTAAATTTTCAAAAATTCATAACTTTTGAATGGCGCATCCGATTCGAACAAATAAAAGAAGAAAATTATTGTTTTCGTTCATACTTTCAGGAAAACAATATTCCACAGGCGTGAAGAAGCTTCTACACCTAAATTTCGATGAGTTTTTACGTTTTTATTTTTTTTCGGCTCTAGGGCCGTCCGGTATTCGACTGTAATATTTTTTTTCTCATAGAGAATGTCCATATATGATGTAAAAAAAATACGCCATCATGGGAGAGACAACCACTGTACCGGAGAAAATTTTTGTTTGCTAAATTTTCGTGTTTTTACGCCTTCTAGGAGAGCTGCCTTGTTTTTATTGAGAAATTGATATTTCAATCCATACCTTTGATGAATATGAGTTAGAAAAGAGATGCGTCTCGATGGAAAAGAGAAATAATGCGTCGGGAAAAAAATTTTCTTCAAAATTTTTGCGTCTTTTTGCTTTCTATGAGAGCTATACTGTCATCATCATCGGAAGATCGCCTAATCATGACCAAACAAATGCGAAAAGAAAACAAAAAGAATCAATTCATTGATTTAATATCATCAGTTTTTCCTGAGGCTCGATNTTTTCTTCAAAATTTTTGCGTCTTTTTGCTTTCTATGAGAGCTATACTGTCATCATCATCGGAAGATCGCCTAATCATGACCAAACAAATGCGAAAAGAAAACAAAAAGAATCAATTCATTGATTTAATATCATCAGTTTTTCCTGAGGCTCGATTTTTAGTGAAAACTTCAACTTCCTCATTGAGTTTTCATCGTTGTACAATTCCTTGAGAATCGATTCGCAAGAAGTGGACAATGTATCTGAATTCTCCAGTTCCCCCATGCATTCTGATGCGGAAGATGACCAAAGTGACGCTGATCCTTCTTTATCAAAGCGCTATCGATCTTCGAGAGAAATAGAATTTGAAGAAATGCTGGATGGTTTGAAGAAAAAATTCAATGATCTGGAAAAGTACGGTGAGCGTTGCAAATCTTGACGGCTCTTCCACAGTCGTGGAGAGAGCGGAAAATCGCTTCTGAATTTGGCATTACGAGATACATGGCGTCGAGAGCGAAAAAATTGAGAGAAATCAAAGGAATATTTGCCTCAACAATTGCGAAAACAGGCCATTCACTTCCACAACAAACGGTCGAGAAAGTATACAAGTTTTATCTAGAGAATAGTCGTGTCATACCAGGGATAAAAGATTAAGTATCGGTCAAAATCAATGGAGAGAAGAAAGTAGAGTAAAAGCAAACGATACTCGAAAATTTGTAACACCTTCATAGGAAGTACAAAAATACTCATCCAGACGCTTTGGTTGGTTTCAGTAAGTTCGCTGAGCTGAGACCAAAACAATGTGTACTGGTGGGAGCAAATGGCACTCACGTCGTATATGTTTGCACGTATCATCAAAATTGCAAATTGATGCTCGAAGCCATCAACATTGCCACTCTAACTAAAGATTCCCCCTGCCCACTCAAGGATTACAAAGATTGTCTAGCACAACTAATGTGTACAAATCCAACCCCGGCCTGTTATCTGGATGAATGTAACGACTGCCCTGGGGTGAAACCCTTCTCATGTGAATTGAAGAAGCTCCTTTCTGATTCTGTTTTCGAAACTGTCCAATTTCGCGTGTGGCAAACTACTGACAGATGTACCTTACAGACACAAACGCTTGCGATGGATGACCTCGTCGATCTTCTTGTCAAACGATTAAAAGTATTAAAACCCCATCACTTCATCGCTAAAGAACAATCAGCTTTTGTTAAAGATCGAAAAGAGAATTTGAATAACGGTGAAGTACTAGTGCACTGTGATTTCTCATGAAAATTATGCCTTTGTGGTTCAAGATGCTGCTCAATCCTTCCACTACAACAATGACCAATGTACAATCCATCCCGTTGTTTACTACTATCGCGAAGGAAACGAGATCCAGCATCGGAGTTTAGTTATTTTGTCAGATAGTACTACTCACGATACTGCAGCTGTTTACTTGGTACAGAAAATTCTAATGCAACATGTGAAGAATAACTGCAAAGATGTCGAGAGGATCATCTATGTCACCGATGGAGCTGCACAGCATTACAAGAATCGTTACCAAATGGCTAATCTTCTGCATCACAAGACTGATTTTGGAATAGATGCAGAGGCCCATTTCCATGCAATCGCAAACGGTAAAGGAGCTTGTGACGGTATGGGTGCTGTTTTCGCAAAGAGAAGCGAGACGTAGAAGCTTGCAAATCGTCCATGGTGAACCCATCCTATGGGCAGATGGTTTGTTTCGATGGTCAAACGAGAATTTCAAAGAAATTGATGTGTTTCTTTTCACCAAGGACGAACATGAGAATATAAAAACTGAGTTGAGGGAAAGATTTGATAGTGCCAAAGCTATTCCAGCCATTCAAAAACACCATTGTTTCATTCCAAAACCGGGAGAGCAATTGTTAATGAAACGATGTTCGGCTGCGGAGAAGCAATAAGTTTTTCCGAAACGAAAACAAACAACAACAATAAAACGGAAAACACTTAGAACACAGTAATCGTGATGAATAGATGTATAGTAAATTAGTGCAATTGGGCAAGTGGTAGTTGGAGACGATAAATAATAGCCTCTTATTGTAAAAATGTAAAAAGGTCGTTGCAGTAAAATAAAACTTGTTTTTCCATGTTTCGCACTTCTTTGGACGAGTACTTTGTCTTTCGAAAGAGGTTTGTAATATTGTTGATAGTCCCTCCTATCTAGCAGAAGGGAAAACTGTCGATTGAAAGGTGAAAGAAGCAAAAAAAAGATTGAAAAGAAGAAGAAAAAGACAAAAAAACAAAAAATAAGAAAATTGCGAAGAAATCACATTTTTCTGGTGTACTGCTTGTCTCTTCCATGATGGCTTTTCTGTTCATCGTTATGAGTAAAAAATATTGATTGAAATNTTTTCTGGTGTACTGCTTGTCTCTTCCATGATGGCTTTTCTGTTCATCGTTATGAGCAAAAAATATTGATTGAAATGTTTGTTTCTTTGGATAGCTCTCATAGATAGCGAAAAAACTCAAAAATTTCAGAGAAAATTTTTTTCCCGACGCATTGTTTCTCTTTTCTATCGTGATGAATCTCTTTCCTAACTCATATTCATCAAAGGTATCGATTGAAATATCAATTTCTTAATAAAGACGAGGGAGCTCCCCTAGAAAGCGGAAGAACACGAAAATTTAGAAAACAAAAATTTTCTCCGGTGCACTAGTTGTCTCTCGCACGTTGGCGTATTTTTTTTACATTATATATGAACATTCTCTATCAGAAAAAAAAATTCCAGTCGAATACCGGACGGCCCTGGAGCCGAAAAAAAATAAAAACGTAAAAATTCATCGAAAAATAGGTGTAGAATCTTTTTCACGCCTATGGCGTATTCTTTCCCTGAAAGTATGAACGAAGAAAAAAATTTTCTTTTTTTATTTGTTCAAATCGGATGTGCCATTCAGAAGTTATGAATTTTTGAAAATTTAAAGTTTGCTAGTCATTATCTCAGAAACAAAAAATCATGGGGCAAGGAAATTTGACAGGAATACTTTCTATATATAGTCGTTCGAAATGCGGCAATCAAATCATTTTTTCTAGACAAAAAAAATCCGGGTTGGCTGAGTTGACATGGAATGTCCCATATATGGAGAAGTTGAAGCGTATTTTGGGTATACATTAAATAATACGAAAAACGCAATTGATGCGGCATTGATTGTTTACGACACCTACCTACGCAGGTGAGCTCTGCAAGCTTGGAAAAATATAGGCTTTGAAGACATTCGTTTCACGGCTTCCCCATGGTGGTTACATAATTTCAAGAAAGCACATCGTATCACATCTCGGAAAATTAAAAAATTCGTCACGCGCAAAACATTAGAAAATTGAGAAACTCTACAAAAACAATTAGATGAATTTCTTCAAAAAGTTCAGCCTTATTTTGCCACATATGCACCGGAAAACATCTATAATTCGGATCACAGTGGTTTTCAATTGGGAATTTTCCTCCTCCAAATGTCAGCCAATAGAATTGCACAATTCGGCTGTTATTTCATATAGTCAACACGGTATTCAGCTGATAATTTTGGATAATTTAACTGGTAATTTTTCATGTAGACTATATTTATGGGAAACAAAAGATTCCGTGGTTGATTGAAGACCTGGTTGGAACTGTCCGATGAATTTTGTCTCATATTGTAATTCTTTTGACCGACATTCGGATGGGAAAATTCCCTCCCGAATACTACTCGAGCTTCAAAATTAATCGTAATTCCCTGAAGGTTCCCTGCACACAAACGAATTCGTCAAGTTTTTCAGGAAAAATCACTCGTGCTTCGCACTCGTTAGACTATATTTATGGGAAACAAAAGATTCCGTGGTTGATTGAAGACCTGGTTGGAACTGTCCGATGAATTTTGTCTCATATTGTAATTCTTTTGACCGACATTCGGATGGGAAAATTCCCTCCCGAATACTACTCGAGCTTCAAAATTAATCGTAATTCCCTGAATTGCTCGTGCTTCGCACTCGTGATTTTTTAACCTGAAAAACTTGAGTCCTTCATTTGTTTGCAACGAACCTACCGGAAATTGCTCGATAATTTTGAAGCTCTCATGGTATTACTTGTGGAAATTCATTCAGGACGTACTTTAGTTGAAGAAGGCGCAAAACAAGTGGCATGAATAGTACAATCGGTAACCTCGACAACACATTATTATACAATACAACTCACAATTTCTGCTGATGGCAAATTACAGTCAGCTCTCTTCCGGGTTTTGAAAGAACCTTCTGGAACTTTTGGCCTTATCGTGGAGCAGAATCTTTTCAGGCCATCCAATGTTTTTGTCACTGCCTCAAAATCGGAGAAACTCACTTCAGGTACGATAATGTTCAAGACACAGGAGCATCTGATATTATCTACACATCAATCACGATCATTAAAATGTTCTCAATTTTTAGAGCATTTCAAAAGATGGTTGAAGGAACAATTTTTCCATAACGTTGGACCTAAAAGTCTACTGCTGATAGATTCGTGAAGTGGTCACTGTGCTGAAGCGGTACGAGAAACAACATCTTTAAATAACGAGTTATTAACTATGTTAATACCGAAGGATACCACTGAAAAGATTCTACCCCTCGATGTGTTCGATTTTAGAATATGGAAAAATTATGTCGGTCATTTTTCGGATACCGTTGTCCTGCTTGGTCATGATATTAATTTACATTTAAGGAATAATATAATAAAGTTACAATCTTTGATCCATAATCAGTTATCTTCACCAAGATATCAAAATTTATTTCATTATGCTTGGTTTAATGGTGGTTATATTGTTAGAAAACCGAAAGAGTTTGAGAATTTCTTCGATCTTGCCTTCGGGCAATCTTCTCATCCCCACTGTGACATTTAGGACTGCTCCAATTTCGCTATAGTTCGATGCTCATGGTGCAAAAAATCTCTTTGTTTGTGGCATTTTTTTTATGAATACCATTTCTGTATGAATTACGATCCCTAATATTACCTGTCTAGAATATTGATGATTCAGAAAATTATACTAAAATCTTAATATATGCAGAGAGCGACTTTGGCCATCGAGCGAGTCAGACGTGTCCCCGGGAGCTCCAGCACGACCCAGTATATTTTTCTAGTGTATTTATTTTCCATTTTAATTTCAGTGGGAGTGAGTTTACGGGATGTGTTAAAGTAATTGATATAGTATAGTTAGCAACAAAGTGAACATAAGACAGTAAAATGAATGAAAAAGAAGAAGATAAACTACATGAACTGATGCATACGGGTAGACGTGATACATGTCAAAAAGCAGGGAACGCAATCCACAAGTGACGTAGCTGAGATAAAAAACAAACTCAATGGTTTCGAAAATAAGGAGACTGAAACAGAAAAAAACTGAGAGTAGTGAATGAAGAGATTGAACAACAGAGGAGAAGACGAGCCGCCAACAAGCTACTGATTTTCGGAAGGGAAGAAGTTGACGGAGAAGTCGAAAATGCTTACGAAACATTGAAAAACATAATGGTTTCGACGGGCACAGTGATACCGGACCTCGCTGTTGCCTCGGTTCACAGGCTTGGCCGACACCGGAGAAAAGGTGCGTGTAGGCCAATAATGGTCAAGTTTATTGCTCCAAGTTTGAAAACAATTTTCTTCAACAATGTTGAAAATTTTGTGACTAACGGTCTTTCCCTTTCAAATGATTTAACGATCAATCAAAGAGAAGCAAGGAAAGATCTGGTATGCGTGAGGAATTATTACAACGAGTCAGACAAGGATGTAATAATAAAGGGAAACACACTCTTCGTTGATGGTCAATCCATCGATAAAGGCGATATATAAAGGAACTTGCTTAAAGCTGGGAGAGGGGGAAACGGGACCGTTTACGCATCCAGAGGTTTCAAAACAGACATTAGTTAAGTCGGAGGAAACACAAGAGGTGGAAATGAATAACTCGATGTTGAGTGAGGCCGAGGATAACAAGTGTCAAAATAAAAACATGTCACGTTTGAAAACTCCCAAGACAGCGAACACATTCAAACGCATCATCCAGTTCGTTGAAACCTGCAGTCGCAAGACAGCACAACGATAAACCGCCAAAAGTAACGGGTGTTAAAACGAACCAGAAAGTACCAAAATTCAAGCAGAAATAGCTAGTAACTCGAACACTTCCAAGAAATAAAAAATATGATCTGACAAACGCAACGCCGAGGATTTTCTTTTGGACTGTATATAGTTTTTATAACAATTCTGATGACTTGGTCCCCTCATATCCCCTCAGGACATATTATGTTTTGGAGAAACTTGGAAAATGTCATTAGACTTCCATAAACCGAGCTGGATGATCGAATTTGATGGCATATCATCGGAAGCCACACGTGGTGGTAGACGAGGGAGAGCCAAAAGAGGTTTAATGATCGCGCTCAACAAACAAATGTACCCATATGTTATTCTTTATAATGATGCAGATCAGATATTCCTCAAAATCTCGTTACTCTGGTACACATCTATTTTAGGTACGATATACTACCCCCATAAAATCGAACGAGATAACCGTCGAATCCCTTTCAGAGAGACTTTCGCCCGTTTGGAATTCATCGTCACAGATCTTCAGAGCTGCTTCGCAAATTATCCAATTATATTCTTGGGGGATTTCAACGCTAAAGTGGGTGTGCTGAACCAGTTAGATGTGGAGTGTTTGCCTGAAGGGATCATCCTTTCGAGCGAAAGAACATCCGCCGATCTTAGAACAGATGGCAGAGGTGTGAAACTTACAGAGATGCTGCAGAGAAACACTTTTCTCATCTTGAATGGACGAACACTAGGTGACAATCCTGCCAATTACACTTACTTTAGCCACATGAAACCATCGGACAGCCTAAATGAGAGCAGTGAAAACAGCTCAAGCTCGTCGTGGTTGTCAAGTCCTACAAACTCGGACCCCCATGATGTAGCTTCCGATCCTTCGAGCATCGAGAATTCAGAGGATGAGTTGGGGGATAGATCGAGGCGCAGAGCAACAGATTCATGTAGTATAATAGATATCGCAGTGTATAACTACGACGCACTACACATCATTGCGATTTCCATTTTTGAAACTGTTCAAGACTATAGGAATGATAATAGCTTCTGGCTTAGACTATTGACCTCCCCAGATCCTCAATCAATTTGGCACACATATTATTACATCAAAAAGTTGATTGAAAAGAGGGCAGAATTGTTGGTAATGTAACAAAAAAATATGAATACGTGAGATGGACGTGCAACGATCCACAAAAGTGAGCAAACTAGCAAATGAACCAAAAGAATAACTGATTTTAATGATTTTAATGAAAAATTCTCATATACAACTTGTCAATATCACTTATGTTTTCTTTTCCTTTTTTTTCCTTTTATACTTATGTGTTTAACTTTATTGTCTCATATTATTTTATTTATCATACTACGCTTTCTATTAATGTTAATTTTAAGAAACGGCCAAAGTGTATTCCAGATCATGTTGTAACAAAACTATGGCTTATTCAAAAAAATATTCTTCTTCTTCTTCATAATATATGCAAAAAATAAATGCTATGAACTCTACCATTATTACACATATTTACTTGGAATCCCACTCTTGAGTAATTATAATAATTATTGTCATATTTCCATATCGAGTTATAAACAAATGCTTGTGATGTTGGAAAGGCTGTCATGGCGATTCGTTGAGAGAAACTACATGAAATGTAAATAGGCAGCAAATTTGACGATTCGCAAATTATTAGTAATCTCCTGGATGGGTTCGAATTTCGATGGAAGGAAACAAAAACAAAAGAAGGTACTTCGTATCTTTTCCTTACGTTGGAAATAGAAATGATTTCATAAAATTTTAAACCATGTTTATTTGTTTTATCGAAGACTGACTTGTCAAGAGGTAACTTACTCCCCACATTCACCATACTGGGTACTAATTTGACTGTTAATCCTTTTATCCCACACAGGCTTCGATTTACACCGCGGAAAATTTAAAAATAGAACAGTTACTGGAAGATGATTTTTTCGCTATTAAATTGCAATTTGTAAAAAAAATGCAAGAAAAGGTGTTTTGTCTTTTTGAATGCTCTTTCGAATGAAATTGGTTCGATGAAATTCTGAGAAACAGTTTTTTTTTAAATTGTAAAAATAATTTTTTGCGGGGGTAGTTCACCCCTAAATTTCAATTCACATATTTATCATTTATCATAAGCTTTCTTTTACATAGCAAAATATTTGTCTCAGTATTGTCTTTATATACGCAAATGACAAAATAACCTAAGAAGTGGCCTACTTCAAAGAACAGTTTTGCCCCCAAAATCCGCGTATTAGTCGGTAAGAAAAAATACGCGTCTCTTAATTTTGACTCCTCTATAACATATATAAGTATCACCAAAATCGGAGGCGGACACCTACCTAGGGTTCCTGTCAGTGGACCGACTCTAACTTGAAAGGTCAACCGACTATGACAAACTGTGACAGTAATATAAATTCAAGAAATTTAAGTAATTTATAATTTAGAAATGTGACTATAAGTTAATATAATTATTTTTCGATTTTCAATTCATTGACGACGAGGTCGTCACAACCTTTCTTATAACCCTCAATTGGCTTTATAAAAAAGGTCATGAAAAAAAATTTGCTATCTTTTTTAGATTCCAAGATATGCATCAAAATCTGACTAGTTCTCAAAATCGACTCAACCCGGTTTACCGCCTCACAACTGAATATTCATTTGTTTATGTGCTCACAAACCTGTTACGATGAGTATATTTTTTTTTTTCATCATTCACATTACTATTTTTACTTCAGTTGGATTCTTTAATCATTATTCAAGCCATCGTTATTCATGGATTCTCATTCAGAAAATATCTATAATTCTTTTCATTTGCTACAAGGGTATTTACATATACACGGTGTCCCATAACTGCGCACTCTAATTTTGAGAGTGGAAAGAGGGTGAAATTTGGGGTTGAAAGTTCCTGTTCCACTTTGTTGTGTGACGCACCCCTGCCGAGTTTTTAACTTTAAAATTGACCAATCACAGCGCTGCTCCGCCCACTGGACCAATGGTTCTCAAATCAATCGTTTTTGAATGAGAAAAATGGTGATTATGAAATTTTCTCTCAGGGTGAAGATCAGAGGCGGAGTCAGGGGTCCAGGAATCGGCAATCCATCTCCAGGTGGAAGGCTCGGTGAAGATAGATGTCCAGGTGGAGGTCCAGGTTAAGTTCAGGGGCTAGTAATTCTTCCAGGCGAAGGGAAAATTCCCGGAACTGTTCCGGATGGAGATGCAGGTTTGGAAACTGTTCCAAGTGGAGGCCCAGGTTCGAGAACTATTCTGGGTGCACCTCCAGGTCCGGGAATGATACTGGGTGAACGTCCAGGTCTGGACATTGTTCCAGGTGGAGGTGCAGGTTCGAGAACTATGTCGGGAACACTTCCAGGTCCAGGAACGGTGCATGCCCAGGTCCGAGAATGGTTCCGGGTGAACGTCCAGATCTGGACATTGTTCCAGATGAAGGTGCAGGTTCACGAACTGTTCCAAGTGGACGTCCATATCTAGAAACTTTTCCAGGTGGAGGTGCAGGTTCGAAAACTGTTCCGGATACACCTCCAGGTCCGGGAACGTTTCTGGGTGAATGTTCAGGTCCGGACACTGTTCCAAGTAGAGGTCTAGGTCCGAGAACAGATCCGGGTGGTTGTCCATGTCCAGATTACCTGGAAGTGTACCCAGAACAGTTCTCGAACCTGCACCTCCACATGGAACAGTTCGTAGACACGGACGTCCACTTAGAACAATGTCCAGCCCGGGACGTTCTCCCGGAACCGTTCCTGGGGGTGGAGGTGCACCCAGAACAGTTCTCAAACCTGGGCCTCCACTTGGAACAGTTTCCAAACCTGCACCTCCATCTGGAACAGTTCCGGAACTCGGACCTCTACCTGGTACAGTTCCTGAACCAGGTCCTCTCCCTGGGACAGTTCGAAGTCCTGGACCTGAAGCTGGAGCAGTTCCGGGAATTTTTCCCTCACCAGGAAGAATTTCAAGCACTTGAACTTCACCCGAACCTCCACCGGGACTGTCTTCAGCGTCTGTCGTCACCGAGCCCTCTACCTGGAGCTGGATTCCTGCCCCCTGCCGATTCCTGGATCACTGACTCTGCCCCTGATCTACACCCTGAGAGAAAATTTCATAATCAACATTTTTCTCATTCAAAAACGATTGAGTTGAGAACTATTGGTTCAGTGGGCGGAGCAACGCTGTGATTGGTCAACTTCAAAGTTGAAAAACTCGAGAGGGGTGCGTCGCACAGCAAAGTGGAACAAGAATTTTCGACCCCAAATTTCACTCTTTCCACCCTCAGAATTGGAGTGCGCAGTTATGGAACACCGTGTATTTGTTGAGGACTTAATATAATATTATCTAATTATTGCACCGATAGGGAGAGGAATTTTCATTAGGATGAATTTCACAATGCTAATAATCGGTTCTATCACGCGAACGACTACTACTGCCACCATCGGAAACAATGTGAACAACATGCTGCGTGACATGATTTTAGGAACCTCACCAGCCGCTGTTTGGCTGTCCTTCCCTCTATTCTCCATGACGCTATACAACATAAGACCATAGACGTATTATACCTAGACTGCGCATGTAGAGGGGGAAGCTACATTTAGACAGAGAGAGATACCTATCCTTGTCTAGCAGTGCTGTGAGTGGGGAGCAAATATGCTGTAGAGTGGGGGTAAAAATTCAAGTGTAGGGGAAACCGGGGAAAAACGTTTTACCATCGTTTTACAACAAATTAATGTGTTTTTTCTGTTATTATAGTTTGCGACAATTGGAAAAATTGAAAAATATTAGAATGGTGAATTCTTGTCGAGTTGTGGTGTTGAACAATCAGTTTTCACTACAAATCTCTCTTTCCATAAGTATGATATATAAATAAAATTACCTTTTCATCCAAATCTAATAATTGACTGAAATATTGATATTGATATAGATATTTTTAATATTCTACTTTTGAATTGCCTGCGAATCCAGAAATACAAGAAAAATCGCTCGAAATATTGAAAAAAAAGGATGTAAAAATTTCCAAGAGTCTTATTGTCTGCAGTAATCATTTTAGGCCTGAAGATCATCGGGGTTGGTATAAGCGAATGTGTTAGCGTTCTTATTCCATCAATAAATAGAAAATATCACTATTTTCCGCACTTGAATAGATTTTTAATTGTATCACTTTCCAGCTACCTAACTTGAACTTCATGCGCATTTCGGCTCCTTTCCTTTCTACTCATTCTAATCTAACAATCAGCCGTAAGCAGTCTCCCCTCCACAGGACTATTGGACAAAGAAGCGTGGAGACCGGCATCCTCTCTCTCTTTCTTTTTGCTCCAAATCTGTGTTACACAGGGGATATAGGGACTGTGCGGTTTAGTTATAATACGTCTATGCATAAGACATTGGCAATTTCTGGATGCGAAAAATGTGAATTCGAGTTGCCCTACCAACTCAATGGCTCGAGTGTGATCGTTCTCGTTTCAAAATAATGGGAATGTGAAAAATGTCCATGATAGCTCGTTGCTATGTGCATATCTCCGTAAATATTGAATGAATTAAATTGATAATTGCATCAGTGGAAATTGGATTAACGGTTTATATAGTGTAACTAAGGATACTTTTCATCGAAATGGTCGCATTTTTTATTATTACGTGTATGACTAAATTCTCGGCCCCTAGATTAAGTTGATTAGGACACCTAATTGAATTGAAAAAAAATCCCGCAGTAAACGACGTGTTGAAGCGCCATCCGTGAGCTATCAAACCACTCAAGTCCGTTTATCGTCCGATTAACACAACGTCAAAAAATATAGTAAATAAAAATGTCGTTCGACCAGCAGCATTGAGGCACTCTCTTCTTTTCACCTTCTAACTTGGAAAAACTGCTGCAGAAGCACAAGAAATTATTTGTTCGGCTTTGGGAGAGAGTGCTGTATCTGATAGCACATGCAAAAAGTGGTTTAAAAAATTTCGGAACGGAAATTTTGGTCTCCAGGATGAAGAACGTCCTAGGCAAACAAAAAAAGTTGAGGACGAGGAGTTGGATAACCTGCTCAATGCAAATTACTATCAAATACAACAGGAGCTAGCTGATACTCTCGGAGTGACTCAATCAGCTATTTCGAGGCATTTAAAAAAAAATTGAGAGTATACAGAAGGAAGGTCGTTGGGTGCCCCATCTTCTTACCTCAGAAAACAAAAGTCGACGCTGTGAAATTGCCATGTGCCTACTGACCAGATTCAAATAAAAAGACTTTGTACATAAAATTGTGACTGGGGAAGAAAAGCGAATATTTTACAACAATCCTAAGAAGCGAACGTCGTAGGTTTATCTGGGGGAGCCGTCAACGAGTACTACAAAACCGAACATTCACGGGAAAAAATTGTTGTGTATTTGGTGATATTCCAAAGGTATAATCTATTATGAGATACTCGAACAGGGGGAAACCGTCACTGCTGAGCATTATCAGGACCAACTGACTTTGTACATAAAATTGTGACTGGGGAAGAAAAGCGAATATTTTACAACAATCCTAAGAAGCGAACGTCTTAGGTTTATCTGGGAGAGCCGTCAACGAGTACTACAAAACCGAACATTCACGGGAAAAAATTGTTGTGTATTTGGTGATATTCCAAAGGTGTAATCTATTATGAGATACTCGAACAGGGGGAAACCGTCACTGCTGAGCGTTATCAGGACCAACTGGTGAAATTGCGTGATGCTATTGAGACAAAGAAATTTTTTACTGGTAGTGGTCCGAAGCAAAAAAAAACCCTGAAACTGATCTTTACGTTGGACTAGAAAATTCTCCCACACGCGGCGTATTCTCCAGACCTTGCGCCTTCTTACTATCACCTTTTTCGGGCACTACAACATCACCTGGTGGATACCCAGTTCCTATCGTCTGAAGAAGTCCGGTAGAGCATTAATTACTTGATCCAATCAAAACCACCATCTTTTTTCCGCGCCGGAATCCGAAAATTGCCCGATAGATGGGAGAAAAGTGTGCAAAGTGATGGCGATTATTGTCAAGATTAGATCTATATACATTTTTTTATGAAAAAACGTCAAAATTGTCGAAAATAGGCCGAAAATTAGGTCATACGCCTAATAGTTGATCAAAAATCAGTTGAAGGTAGTGAAAAGGGAAGTTGGATCGTGTATAGATACTTAGTAGCTCTCGTCGTTTATATTTTAGGTTATCAGGCGCGACTTGGCCGATACGGTACATCGTATTTCGATCTTTATTTTTATTAAATACGCCAATTAGTTGATTTACTTCCATCTACGCTTATTTTTGTTTAACTATTTATCCTGACACTAACATCCTTACAAAATCAATGTTCCCTAGTATGCCATTATGATTAATACAATTATATAAATCGATCAAGTATAGTATAGTCACAGAGTTGTCCATATAATATCAAACTTAATTATAACCATTTCATTTTCCGCTCACTTGCATGACGCTATCGTAATATATATAGTGTCATGAAGATGACCTGATATAATCAACTTTATGTATATAAAAGCATTATACTATCCGGTCAGTTTGATGACACCTGAGAGTTCATGGAATACCGGTAATATTACCAGATGATATATTTAGATTATATTTCATCATCCTTTCACATTTTATTTAAATTTGCATAGTCATGGAATTACCCATATAATATCCAATTGATATATAAGCATTATATGTGGCGGTCAGTTACATAGCACTCTCGAAGTATATGTAGGGTCGTGGATGTGACGAGGTAAAATGAACTTTCTGTATAAAAGCATTATAATATCCGGTTAGTTTGTTGGCACCTGAGAATTCATGAAGTGCCTATAATGTTACCAGATGATATATTTGTGTTCATCAGGCAATGGGACGTTCCCTAGCCTTTCGCTGTGATTGATACAATTATATAAATCGATCAAATAGTTTATATAGTATGGTCATTTTTAGGAAACAGTCTAAAATTTATATAGTCATGGAATTGCCCATATAATCTCAAGTTTATATATAAGCTGTGACGTTTCTTTTCCATAACCCTAATAAGTAACATGAATTTCCCAATGCTGAACCGAAAAATCCAAGCAGAAAAGCCGGAACTCGTCACCTTCGGTCTCTTCCGCTCCAACCTTCCCAAACTCCTCCAAAACCAAAACCTTAAAGATGCCAGCTACTCGTGCGAGAAACTGTCGTTGGGCGCGAGCCGATTTTTGTTAATGCGGAATCAACAAAACCGCAACTGTAGACGTAAGGAAACGAAACGAAAAAACACAAAAAAAACTAGGATTGGGGAAATCAGAGGGACAGGTCGCGGAATTATGCCTAGCTAGCTGGAGAGGAAATTCGGAGAGCAGGGTGGAATCGGTCGCTCGGTCTTAGAAAAGAGTCGCGAAATGGACCTGCGGCGAGAAGTAATCCAATGGAGGGAAAATCTGAATACGAAACCCACGTACTCTAATGATATACTTGGAAAAAGAAAGAAAAGAGGATTCGAGCAACAATTGAAATATCAACGGTATTTTATAATTAAATGGACTCAAAATTCTTCCGAAAAGCCGAGACATTAAAATAAAATAACTATTTCCCGAGAGTGAGTGAGAAAAAAACGGTTAGAGAAAGAGATTTTCGCGAGGGTGGATAATTGGGCCGATGTCCACGCACTGGGCCAGGATCTCTCCGCTTTCATCACGAATTGGCGAGCTTGAGGATCATCTAGGCACCTAGAGGACTCTTACAAGCGTCCTGGGGCGAGTCACAAAGAGAAAAATCAAGGGTTTTGCCCTCTGAGCACTCGTGTGGGCTCTCGGGGCATCAGCTAACACTTGAATACGAGTCGATGCACCACAGCAACATCCAGGACACATGGGGTGTATGTGTGCACTTTTAGCTCGTTTGGGGAACTTTCCACTATTATTACTTCACCAAAACTTATGGGGAGGGGGTGCATTACTCGCCGGAGGTGCATTAATTGTTCTCCACAGGTTAATTTTTCAGAACAAGGCACTATGGCGTCACTCGTACGATGAGCATATGTGCCTCATTTCCTCCGGGGTTTTTCCCTGGGGAAAAGTACTACTGGCGGGGAAGACAGGTGCTCCGGGTAAGGGAGGCATAGTCACCATTTTTCCCTTGACATGATATGCCCGGGATAGCCCCTCGCATAGGCAAAGGGGTGTAAAACCAGGCCTCAGCACTGTCGGGTATTTACTCGGTGGCTGCGTGGATCCAACTACTTCTTTCAACCGGCCGGTGACTCGCAGCTAATTTTCAGGCGCATCGAGCGCCGTCTGGTTCGTCGCCCGGAATCAATTTCGCGATCGATGGAAATGGGAGCGCGGGAATCCCGGATCAAATTCAAAAAAAGTGTAATGGTTATTAATTTTTCTTTGAACGATTTAACTCGAAACTGAACGAAATTTATTAAATGAAAATGATTAACTAGACTCGGAATGGGGAAAAATAGGCTGATGTTCGCCTTTACTTCTCGTGATTTTACTTTCTTGCCCCAAGTAACGGCGGATGTCGCAAATGGCACTCTCCCGGGAGATGCTGGAAGTCATCGAAATCCAAAACCGTAATAAAGGAAAACCGTAATAGTTCATGGAAATTCATCCAGGCGAGTGGAATAAGCCTGCCTGTGTGACCTTCCAACCTCACTAGATGACTGCAGCAACTCCACGAAAATGTCAGAGCTACGGAGCGTGAGCATTTCAGCTCAACCTTTGTACTCATCTACGAACACCTCCACGAGATCCCGAAATCTCACCGGGAGGTACAGTTTATCGACCACGAACCGCAGTAGATTCTACCGGTCTCAATCGGGGGGTTCACGAGGAATTGTTAACGACAGCCGAAAATATTCGATCTAAATCGCAAATTTCTTTTATTTAAATCCGTAATTATTCCCCAACCCGTAATGAAAACTAGAAAATTACAAAAAGCTGAACCGAATGGATTTTATTTATTTCTTAATCATTTATATCTATTTCTAAGGCGTTCTCGCGGGGATTTAGTTTTATTATTTCTTCAAGTTCCCACGAATTTTAACCGTCAAGATCCGCTGGCCATCTCGGAACGTGTGGATGTCCTGACGTCGTTGGAGATCCCGATGATCTGAAAGTTCTTGCCGAGGGGAAGGGGAAGGGTAATGCATCTCCATCGGCTAAGGGTGCAATATTCGCGACTCTCTCAATATTTCTCTACTCATCTTACAAATTCTCGATTTTGTCGTTCTCCGAGGTACAGGTGGCGGGATTCTTAACAATTCCGTCACAAAGCATTATATTTTCCAGTCACTTTCATGAAACTATCGAAGTATATATAGTGTCGTGAAAATGATCATATCGAATGATTTTTTTGTTTATAAAAGCATTATACTATCCGGTCAATTTAATGACACCTGAGAGTTCATTAAGTGCCTGGAATGTTACCAAATGGTATATTTGTGTTCATCAAGCAACGGGACGTTCCCTAGTATTTCACTATAATTGATATAATTATATATGTCAATAAAATATTGTACTTTATGGTATCATTTTAAGTCATATGATAACAATAAAAATATTATATTTTCTGGTCACTTTCATGAAACTATCGTAGTTCATAGTGTCGTAAAAATAACTGATTAACAAACATAGGGCGCCCTATTGAAAACAGTATCGTTGAATAACTCTCCAATGACGTGGAATTATATGTTTATGTTTTCATGCTACAAGGATAAAGCCAGTTTTTAAAATGTCAACATTTTTGACCACCAGAAAAGTTGTTTATCTTGAAGCGATAAAATCAACTATACTATATTCTATCATGATATCCTAAATTTTCCATAAAATATCGTACAAAAATGAAGCAGAATCGAAACACCTTTATTGAGGTTACACTTAATTGGACTCAGAGTATTGATCATCAGCATTAATGGAGCGTAAACGTGTGATGTGATATTGTTGATGGTCAAGGAATTGGACTTCATTTCGTTGAAAAAACCGTCAATGGTTTGAATTACCGACAGTTTTTGCAAAATGAATTAACAGTGCTTATGAAAAATGTATAGTTAATGATCAGACTGCGATGCAATAACCTAACGGTCATTTTGGTGACACTGTCATGGTAATCACCACTTCCAGGAATGTGCATATCAGTGAAAAACTTAGAAAAGAGGAGACGTGACGGAATGATCATATTGAATTTCCGCTATGTCGGGAGGACATGACTCATGTTTCTTGATCCGTGATAATTCTATCATCAGTCATTTTCGTTTCATATGTTAATAGTATCTGGACATATGAAACGAAACATGACTCATTTTGCAAACGGAAATTAACAGCAGATTTATTCTTTCTCTTGGAGCATCGAACGACTTCACAGTCATTTTTGTAGCACTGTGATGGAAATCACCACGTCCGCACATATGTATATCCATGAAAATCCAATAAAAGATTAAATTGGGAGAAATAAACGAATCGAATTTCTTACTGCTATGTCAAGGAGACATGATGATATTTCTTGATAATTTATAATTCTTTGATCAGTCATGGATCAGAGGATTAGCTCATTTTTGTTTTATATGTCAATAGTATTTACCGCGATGAAATAGATTTAGGTTTGTGTATGGAATACAGCAACAGATTTAGTTTTGTGGTTAGGGCATAGAAAGATCTAATGGTCACTTTGATGACATCGCCACACAATTGACCACTTTCTTGAATGTATATATCAGTAAAAAACTAACAAAGAGCAAATGTGTAAAAATAGTCAAACGGAATTTTTCATTACTATGATAAGGAAACATGAATTTGTCTCTTGATCATTTATAACTCTTCTATTGGTTATGGATCAGAAGATGGGGTCAATTTTGCTCCATGTATAGTGATGCCGTCGAGACTAGACGAGAATTATTTTGTAACGATCATCATGGTCTAAAAAAACATCAAAAGTTTAGGAATCGTCGTAATCTCGAAAGACATTGGATCGCTGCATCTCGTCATGAACTTGGAAGAATCCATCACGTCTGAGTTTCAGTATTTTACATTTCTCAAATGTTTGTCTCGATATCTGGCTCGGCTCGTCTCGTGAACTTGAAAAACCGAAAATCTCGAGATCCAGGCAAGATAAATTCTCCCGCAATTGTGACGAGATGCCCCGATCTAATGCCTCTCGAGATTGCAATGATTCCAAAACTTTCGATGTGTTTCCAGACCGTGATAATCTCTTCAAAATAATTCTCGACTAGTCTCGACGGCATCCCTATCCATGTGTCAATAGTATCTGAAGAGATATAACATACTGGATGTTTCCAAATTACTAATAAACCTCTCGTCCAGTGATAGATTGAGGTCCTCTGCATACGGGAAAATTCTAAATAAGAAATGTTAGTTTAATAGTTTTCAAACTATTAAAGTTTACTATCGATCAATTGGGAGCCCGGACTTTGCCGCGACAGAGTGGGTAGAGAGGGGAGTAGAGTAGGTGATAACAGCGCATCAGGTTATGAAGAGTTTTGACGCTCATAATCGTTGGACCGTTGTAATTGTATTTCCTGCCTCCCCGGTTACCGCTTGTGTCGTTTGAACTTTGGGAATGTCCTCTGCGTACCTCTGTTATTTAAACGTTGCAACATTTGACCTTCGCGAGATATAACCCTTGCGATTTTTAACCCTTGTGAGGCATGACCCTTGCCTCCCTATCAACAGGATTGTTTTCGCGCTAGAACAACTGTGCTGTTCTCAATCACGCACCTACGCGGTCTAAAAGATCTAAAACCTCCTTGGTAAATTGCTGGTTTTCATGTGCTTTCATATGCTTGAGTGATTGGATTTTTTGAACTCTCAAAAATGCAAACTGAATTCAATCTTCTGCAGCTCTGGGTACAATTAATCCAATGCATTACATAAATTAATATTTGACTCATTTAAATATTCAAATCAATACCCACAATCACGTAAAATATGATATCTATGATATTTGCGTTCTTATCAACCGGAATACTTCTAGATATTAATCAAGGTATCGATTCAAGTATCAGAACACACCAAACAGCGTTTTGCCTTGAATTGCTAGTACTAGAATTGATACTCAAATCAATACTTGTGTTGGAATATGACTCCAGCTCCTGGTCCATATACAACATTATCTATAGTATAAGACATATCTGTGTAAGCTAAGAGGGGGGCGAGATCGTGCGCATGCGGCGAGTCCCAGGCCGCGTGTGTGCGATACATTCCTGTACGAGACGTGTTGGACGCTAGACGTGAGAAGAGTGACGTGCTTTATTGAATAAATCTTGACGAGTTAATACTGTGTGTATATTTATTGTATCCCAATCCCGCATAATCTATCAGGTTATGGGCTCCCGGTGACACTTCAAGTGCGCAATACTATAAACTGTGAATAAACTGTGTATAAGTGAAAAGGAAAAACTCAAGTGGAAGCCAGGATTACCACGTGGACTTGAGCGGTATGAGTTGAGGCCAGAGAGACGAGAAAAATGGAAAATCGAGACAACACGATGAGTAAGTAAAGTGATTAACAAACAGAAAAAGAAAAATCAAAGAAACAAGCGTCTCCAGGACGGCAATGAAATTGCATCATCCCGAGAGCTGGGCGGGAACAATGAGTAAACCGGACATAAGAATGGCCGACAACGATGAGTAACCGACGCGTCTAAAACAATTTTCGTTAGAGGCCCAATTAAAGGTCAATTAAAAATTTGGCAAAAATTAAATTAAAACAATGACGTGAATCAAGTTTTTCATGTATATGGGAATGAGCTAGGAGAGTTGGTGAGCTGAAAAAAATTAAAAATAAAGATAAGGAATTTGAGGAGGAACGAGCGGTGAGGGGGGTCGTTTGGCGTGGTGGGTGCGTCGCTGGAACGGCGGCGCGGAGTAATACATGAAGTAGAGTCCACTGGGATGGCAACGCGTAGTAATACATAAAGTAGAGCCCACTGAGATGGAGACGAGCATATAACACATAAAGTAGAGTCCACTAGGATGGCGACACGTAGTAATACATCAAGTAGAGCCCATTGAGTTGGAGACGAGCATGTAACACATAAAGTAGAGTCCACTGGGATGGCGACCCGTAGTAATACATAAAATAGTGCTCATGCATGAGAGCACGTGTACCAACCAAACCCGACGAGGAAAAGAAAATATGAATTAACTTACACCTCAGTGTGAAATTGAATCGTAATCATTAATTTGATTAAAATTACCACAGGTGACGACTTGTGGGAATTGTGGAGGAACTTGACTACTTCCTTCGGATTCGATGAGTTTCACAGAGGAGAAAATGTTATTCTGAAGGTGATAGAGGAAACTCTATTAATGAAAACTCACATTATCAAGTGTTACAAATTTGGTGAGTTGACGTGAGTTGACAAGAGGTCAGGACGAGAAAGAGATGAGAAATGCATGCGATTGAGTGCGTGTGAGGATATTAGCTAGCAAATATCTTCGCAATTCAATCTAGCACGAAAAATTCGTCTTGAAATAAAAATACCAGTTATAAAAACATATATATATATATATATATATATATATATACCCAGAAAAAAAATTCTAAGAGAATTAGAATTTAGAGAGAAAAAATTTCCGCTTCACCCAGCCGGGAATCGAACCCGGGCCTCCCAGATACGCGCCGGGCACTCTACACCTGGCGATAAAAAAAAAGCCCAACAATTCAACAATTTTCAAAGAACAATTAAAGAATTTACACATATATATATATATATATATATATATATATGTATTTATAACTGGTATTTTTATTTCAAGACGAATTTTTCGTGCTAGATTGAATTGCGAAGATATTTGCTAGCTAATATCCTCACACGCACTCAATCGCATGCATTTCTCATCTCTTTCTCTTTATATATATATATATATATGTTTAAGGGTCAGTGCGATGACACTGCAATGTTGTGATGTATAATTCAAATTCATGAATTATAACCTCAAAACTGAACAGCTCTTGGCATGACCCGGGAGTACCACGTGGAGGTGGCTGTTTAAGGCTCCCAAAAAGTTGTTAATTGCGGGTGTAACTCCGCAATTTCCAACTGGCGCAAAGACGGTGTATGCTGCCTAGTCGGGTTACGCAAGGTCGTAATGTTCGGATGGAAAATGACGCTCATACCTGGCTCTCCCTCCTGATGCACTTAAATCCGCCGCGGTCCCTACTGACCGCATGTTTTATTGCAAAACATAAGAACTCCACTTTCGGGAATATTCACGTCAGATATTCGGACTGAGGTTATCGGTATACTGGAGGGTTCGCGAGGTCGAGGTCAAACTTGCAGGACGAACATTATATATATATATATATATATATATATATATAT
>NW_021680659.1:99627-101378 GCF_001412515.2 Diachasma alloeum
TATATATATATATATATATATATATATATATATATATATATATAATGTTCTAACATTATATATTGTAAGGATATTTTCCCGGGTTGATCACCCAGGAAAAATCCAAAATACTTTTTAGCCGTCTCTATCGCTCAATAGTCGGGCGCCAGCCGAACCTTCACGGGAGGTTCGACGAAAACCGGCCTCTGAGGCAAACTCGTCCACTCAGAGGACTTTTTGGCTGGACAATGGGTTGCCCAGCTAACATCAGCGTGACACGGTAGAGTGGGCGAGGTCCACCAGGAGTATTACCACCACATCCTCACGAGCCTTTGCAAGCCGTGTATTATACCTTGCGGCGTAACTTTCCATAATGAATTAAACTCATGACCTCCTGGAGAATCTTTCGACTCTGCCAGTGTTCATTCTCCTCCCGAGTATTTCGACTCGGGGGAGTTTTTCAGAGCTAAATGCGATTCAGCCGGGACTCCTCAGAGCCTGGGACGCTGAGAGGCTGATCCGACGAAAGTGGAAGATTGTTACCCACTTCACGACCACCCACACTCTCGGCCACCGGTTATCGCTTCGGTCATCGCTCGTCACCGCCTCCGGGTACTCAAATGTCGGCACATGGTCGGGTCGACAGGAGGACGATCTCTACTCCAGACCCACGGGCCCATGTGCTCGGCATTTGTTTCGCCGAGCCGGATGACGCCGGAAACAACAAAGTCGTCACTTCGTGTGCCAAAATAACTCCTTTTTTTTTACTAGTGGGGGATGCAGGAGCATCCCCCTTCGCTCGCCGCCAACGGTTATTCACCGAGGGAACGTGGAGTCCGGAACTCCTTATCCTGGCTTCTTCAGCCATTCTACCATCCAGCACACCCAGAGATTATTTCAACCTCTCGGTTCAAGCGCTCGCGTCCGACTGCCTCGGAATCTTACTGGGGCCTTGCCTCCCAGTCTGGGTATCTCGGCGACGATAGGTCATTCCGTTACCCTATCCCCACCAATCAACCCGACGGGATCACGGAGGTTCCAGTCCTTGCACCTGGCCGTTGGTCCCTAGCCTACTCCGATATAGCCTATAGAATCGCCCAGCTGGACAGCCTGTACGTCGGCCCCATTTCCCCTAGCACATGCGGGGCGAATTCTAAGACGGCGATAGTCTAGTAACGCCCTCCAGACCTCCAGGGGTCGCGGTTTCACCCATAACCGCTATGCTTTAGGTCTTTCATTGGTTTGTGGTTTATCTCACCTAGTCCCGGCTTTCTTCAGCCGCTTCTAGGTGTCACTACGTATCTCTCTTTAACAATTTTGAGAATTCACTTATCTTTTTAAGGGGATTTCAACCCGTAACGAGAAAATCTCGTTACATACCTCCCTCCTTAAGAGAGGTTTCGACCCGAAACCTAGACGTTTCAAGCAAAACCGTCCAGGAGCAACTATTCCTCTCCTTCCGACTTTTCAGTCGGGGGGTCCTTCAAAGCGTCCCTATAGGGCTTCATGTCCACTATAGCACAGTCTTTGGGATTACGACCCGCCATATCAGAAACTTGGTAAAAGTTTCTGGAGTGTTTCTCGGTCACCACGAAAGGTCCATTGAACGGTTTGTTCAAGGACGCTGAACGATGCTTTGCAGCACTCGACAGCTCGTGGCCGCGAACTAGGACCAGTTCGCCGACCTCGAATTCACCTTTTCTTCCTCGCAAGTTATAACTTGGCGCCTGTCGATCATTAGCTTCGGCTAATGCATGCCTAAAGGCCAATCT
>NW_021680659.1:101397-101867 GCF_001412515.2 Diachasma alloeum
TTTGCAGCACTCGACAGCTCGTGGCCGCGAACTAGGACCAGTTCGCCGACCTCGAATTCACCTTTCCTTCGGCGCAAGTTATAACTTTGCGCCTGTCGATCATTAGCTTCGGCTAATGCATGCCTAAAGGCCAATCTGAGGGTGTCATGGCGCTTCATGCGCTCGACCCAGGCCTCTATTGGAGTTTCTTCAACTTCAACCTCTCCCTCCAGCTTTCGTCGCAGCGAATTCGCTGGCTCTGGCTCTCGCCCGCGATTTACGAAAGCCGGGGTTGCCTTCAGGGAACTGTGTTGGGCTGTATTATATGCAAAACGAAATGCATCCAGATGACAGTCACAATCACGGTGATCCTGATCCACGTACGCTCGTATCATAGCTTTTAACAAACGGTTCACACTTTCAGTGGGTTTCGCTTGCGGGTGATACGGCGGCGTTGTTCGGTGCTTCATATTAGTTGAAGCAGCCAACTC
>NW_021680659.1:102121-105025 GCF_001412515.2 Diachasma alloeum
CCCCCTAATACCAGAGGTATTTTAGAGGCTTCCTTGACCACCTCTAGTTGGCTATTCGCCACTAGAACTCTTCTCGGTGGTATTCTTCTCGCACTGGTACCTAGCTCGCTCAGCAGCTCGATCCCCGCTTCTCCAGCGAAGGTACGAGATGCCCCTGAGTCCACTAGAGCGCGTATTTTCCTTCCGTGAATTTCGATATTCACGTGAAAGGCAAATGTCTTTCCTTCTTTCATCGCCTGATTGATAAACTCCAGATCAGAGCTTATCTCCGGCGATGACAATGCAATGGGGTCCGTCAGGGATTCCAGAGAGAGTTTTTCCACTCTTCCCTCCTCTCGAGACTCCTCTGCCACTGCCGCGGGCATTTCTATGATGGGCTATGATTCTGCCCTGAAATCTCCCTTCCTACAGTTTCTGAGGAATTTTCCGCCTCTTCCACTGGGTTTCTTTCCAAATTCTCCGAGATTTCCGGCGGCGTAGACGAATTTTCGTCATTTACGCTGCCGGTTTCCCGTTTTTTGGACGGCATTTTGGGCACTCTGGCAAGTGCACGCCTTTGGCACCGCATCCGTAACAAAATACGGTACTTTCGGTGGTGCAAAACCTGAACGTGTGGCCTACTCGGTCGCAATTGCGACACACCAACAAGTGCCTGGTGAAACCAGCACGTCCACCCCTCCCTGAAAGAGCATCACGGCTTTGCAAGGCGTGTGCTGCTTCAGTTTCCTGCAATTCGAGCTCGTCATAGATGACTTCTACAGTCTCTATGGGCTCGTTGTGCCCTTCCATCTCGAGTGCCCTCAGAGATGGCTTCTCATAGCCTCTGTGCTGCCTCGGGTCTCTCTGCACGAAGCTCGAGCTTTTTTGGACATAGCTCGGGCCTCGGTATGCGAAGCTTGGGCACAGGGCATGTTTTGGTTTTGGAGGGGGTCGCCACGTCAGCTCGGAGAGACTTAATTTCTCCTGACGTAAAGCGTGCCTCTCCAATTCTTTCAACCTCGACGCGGGACCGAGGGTGTAGCCAACTATGTATTTCGGCAACATATTGTTGTAGATGTACGTAAGCTGCTTCTCCTCGGACCACAGGGGTCGAGTGCGTCCAAATAAGCCGTTCATATTCGCTATGAACGCTCCTACACTTTCCTCCGCGCCTTGCCGGCGGTCGGAAATTTCCTTGTGCAACGCCTGCTGGAAATCCAGTGCTCCGAATCTTTCACGGAGGCCGTGGCACGCGTCTTCCCAAGAGAAAACCTCCACGGGGCGATACCACGTGAGGGCGTTCCCCTTGAGGACCCCTTTCAGGATCTTCACGAGATCGCTTTCCCTAACTCGGATTGCGTCTCTCGCATCGTCAATCGCGGAGATAAAATCCTCCACGTCTTCATCTGGTTGCCCAGAGAACGATATGCCCCACCTGGTTAAATAATCCAGGGCTTTGCCAGAGCTTTCCTAACGATTTCTGCGATCCTCGCGGCCGTAAAAATCGCTCTCCGTAGTGCTTGACTCAGAGACTTGCCTACGACGCTCTCTGCGGCGTGCGTATCTTTCATTTTCCGCATAATCATTTCCTAGGGCTGTTCGCCCTGGAGGATTTGTGGGAGACTGCCTCGGAACCTCAGGCTCTGGTTCTCGGACCTTCTGTTGAGGGTTGGCCATTGCTGGCCCCAATTGTCCCCTCAGTTCCCTGCTCAGTTTCTGCACCTGAGCAAGTATTTCCTCAGCCGTTGGCGTGGCGTTCATTACTGTGACGCCCGGAATTCCTTCCGTCGGCGTCGTAGCTCCACTAGCATTTCGGCTAGAGGTTTTGCTGCCTTTCAGTCACCCTCGCCCTCTGCGGGGAGGGGCTGCAGCTCCAATCAGTCCTGGAATCCGGACCTGCTCTTCTAGCCTCTTCGCTTCTTCAGCGAAGATTCTCAGCATTGCCATTCGCGAGGCTAGGTCCTCTGAGGACCTTTCGGCCCCTTGGCCTGGCCTGTCCTTCGGCAAGGGAAGGCTCCAATCCGTCACTAATGGGGTGATTGGCCTTTTAGCCCTCTCCTCCTCCGAGAGTGGCCCCTTTTTCTCTGGTTTCGATCTCGAGACTTTTTCAGCCTCGGATTCTCCACCACTACTTTCCGAGGTCGGCACTTTTCCAGTGCGTTTCCTCTGCATCTTCTTCTTGGCTCCCTTTTCGGGATCCATTTCCGAACCTTTCGGTTCCGCCGGGGTTTCAGAGGTTTTCTCCTCCCCTCCCCCTTCCGTTTGCTTACTCGGCAAATCCTTCTTTGGCGCCATTTCTAGCCCAGGGAGTCTTCCGTAAAGTCAGGAGGCTTATTCAACCTCTGCCTTTACGACAGAAAAGAATTTTCTGGGAGCTCTGCAGCTCCTTTTATACTCTGCAGTATAGAGTGGGGGTCCTCCCTACTCTTGTCCCTTCTCCGAGTATGTGGCGCCCCCTTCTTTGGGTCGGCGGCTACTCTGGAGGCTCTTTGGGGAATTTTCCTTATCCAGAAAAAAACCCTTATAAATCCCCAGGATCATCTAGTGAGTATTTCTGAACGAAAACTCACTAGTTCTGGGTGATTATCTATTTTGTCCCGATCTTTTCCCGTCATTTCGGACGTTTACGGACATTTCTGGAGGTATTTCATGTCTTTGCAGGCATTTTTCCCTCTTCCTCGCTCTTTCTTGGGTTCTTCCCTCTTTTGTATTTAAAAAAACACTCCATTTCCCGCCTTTGGCCATACCGGGGGATGTTTTCCCAATTAAGAGAACCTTTCTCGGCATTTTCAGTATTTTTCAACTGAGGTGGCGCCATCTAGGGGCATTTCTCACCAACCGGTACCTTTTTCATCAGTCGGCAGGGAAGATTCCTACTTTACCGACTGCCATTCAACCGTGGTGGGTTACCGACAGTTGTTACTT
>NW_021680659.1:105039-106197 GCF_001412515.2 Diachasma alloeum
GTCCTCTGAGGACCTTTCGGCCCCTTGGCCTGGCCTGTCCTTCGGCAAGGGAAGGCTCCAATCCGTCACTAATGGACTGATTGGCCTTTTAGCCCTCTCCTCCTCCGAGAGTGGCCCCTTTTTCTCTGGTTTCGATCTCGAGACTTTTTCAGCCTCGGATTCTCCACCACTACTTTCCGAGGTCGGCACTTTTCCAGTGCGTTTCCTCTGCANAGTATTTCTGAACGAAAACTCACTAGTTCTGGGTGATTATCTATTTTGTCCCGATCTTTTCCCGTCATTTCGGACGTTTACGGACATTTCTGGAGGTATTTCATGTCTTTGCAGGCATTTTTCCCTCTTCCTCGCTCTTTCTTGGGTTCTTCCCTCTTTTGTATTTAAAAAAAACACTCCATTTCCCGCCTTTGGCCGTACTGGGGGGTGTTTTCCCAATTAAGAGAACCTTTCTCGGCATTTTCAGTATTTTTCAACTGAGGTGGCGCCATCTAGTGGCATTGCTCACCAACCGGTACCTTTTTCATCAGTCGGCAGGGAAGATTCCTACTTTACCGACTGCCATTCAACCGTGGTGGGTTACCGACAGTTGTTACTTTTCGGGGAGGCGCCTACTACCCGACGCTTACGTGGATTTTTGGTTTTTGGGGCCTCTGCCCCTTTCTTCGCTCCTTCCGTGCATTTCGGCACATTTGAGCGGTTNACCACTGCGGGACGCCACCGACAGTTCTACCATCTGGGGAGGCGCTAGATAGCGCCTACTACCCGACTCTTACGTGGATTTTTTGTTTTTGGGGCTTCCGCCCCTTTCTTCGCTCCTTCTGTGCATTTCGGCACATTTGAGCGGTCTTACACCGTTTCCGATGAGAGAAAATTTTGCCTTGGCCTTTGCAAACCAGGGCTCTCGTTCCTATAGCCATAAACAAAATTTAGGGGTAAAAAACAAAACATAAAAAAAAAATCCCCCAAAAAAAAATGGCTGGGAGGTATTTTCTCTGGCCCCAANGATTTCGCGATGTTAAAACCCAGAGGGATTTAACCCGGAAGGAGTATGTTTTTCGAGCGAGGGACCGAAAAATTTTCAAAAATCGGAGGCGACTACGTCTGCTTGATGTAGCGGAGGCCAGTTGTAATTGCGTGCAAAATGATATATATATATATATA
>NW_021680659.1:106251-108742 GCF_001412515.2 Diachasma alloeum
CACGGGAGGTTCGACGAAAACCGGCCTCTGAGGCAAACTCGTCCACTCAGAGGACTTTTTGGCTGGACAATGGGTTGCCCAGCTAACATCAGCGTGACATGGTAGAGTGGGCGAGGTCCACCAGGAGTATTACCAGCACATCCTCACAAGCCTTTGCAAGCCGTGTATTATACCTTGCGGCGTAACTTTCCATAATGAATTAAACTCATGACCTCCTGGAGAATCTTTCGACTCTACCAGTGTTCATTCTCCTCCCTAGTATTTCGACTCGGGGGAGTTTTTCNTCTCTCTCTCTCTCTCTCTCTCTCTCTCTCTCTCTCTCTCTCTCTCTCTCTCTTCGCTGGAATGAAAAAGAGGGGAGAATGAATGGGGGAACGTAATGCCCCTTCCACACGCAATGGAAGNAGAGGACTTTTTGGCTGGACAATGGGTTGCCCAGCTAACATCAGCGTGACATGGTAGAGTGGGCGAGGTCCACCAGGAGTATTACCAGCACATCCTCACAAGCCTTTGCAAGCCGTGTATTATACCTTGCGGCGTAACTTTCCATAATGAATTAAACTCATGACCTCCTGGAGAATCTTTCGACTCTACCAGTGTTCATTCTCCTCCCTAGTATTTCGACTCGGGGGAGTTTTTCAGAGCTAAATGCGATTCAGCCGGGACTCCNATTCCTCCGACCCTAACTACGACTAAGGGATGAAATTTATACCAACGTGTTGAGCATTTAATACTCAATGAGTGACACAAATCACAACCCTCAGCACCTGTTAGGGAGGGAGGAGTGAATTTTTGAAAGAGCAAAGAGATTGAAAAAACATTTTTTTTTCAAATGAATTCTCCAAAGTGCAGAGATTGAAAAAATTTTTTTTTTTCAATTCAAAAATTCATTCCTCCGACCCTAACTGCGACTAAGGGATGAAATTTGTGCCAACGTGTTGAGCATTTAATACTCAATGAGTGACACAAATCACAACCCTCAGCACCTGTTAGGGAGGGAGGAGTGAATTTTTGAAAGAGCAAAGAGATTGAAAAAACATTTTTTTTTCAAATGAATTCTCCAAAGTGCAGAGATTGAAAAAATTTATTTTTTTCAATTCAAAAATTCATTCCTCCGACCCTAATTGCGACTAAGTGATAAAATTTATGCCAACGTGTTGAGCATTTAATACTCAATAAGTGACACAAATTTTATCCCTTAGGACCAGTTAGGAAGGGAGGAGTGAATTTTTCAAAGTGCGAAGAGATGGAAAAAAAAATTCAATTTAAAAATTCATTCCCACCCTAACTGCGACTAAGGGATGAAATTTGTGCCAACGTGTTGAGCATTTAATACACAATGAGTGACACAAATTTCATCCCTTAGCGCCTGGTAGGGAGGGAGGAGTGAATTTGTGAAAGCGCAAAGAAATTGAAAAAAAATTTTTTTTTTCAATTCAATAATTCATTCCTCCGACCCTAACTGCGACTAAGGGATGAAATTTGTGTCACTCATTGTGTATTAAATGCTCAACACGTTGGCACAAATTTCATCCCTTAGTCGAAATTAGGGTCGGAGGAATGAATTATTGAATTGAAAAAAAAAATTTTTTTTCAATTTCTTTGCGCTTTCACAAATTCACTCCTCCCTCCCTAACAGGCGCTAAGGGATGAAATTCGTTCTCATTCATTGTGTATTAAATGCTCAACACGTTGGCACAAGTTTCATCCCTTGGTCGCAGTTAGGGTCGGAGGAATGAATTTTTGAATGAAAAAAAAAATTTTTTTCAATCTCTTCGCTCTTTCAAAAATTAACTCCTCCCTCCCTAACAGGTGCTGAGGGATGAAATTTGTGTCACTCATTGTGTATTAAATGCTCAACACGTTGGCACAAGTTTCATCCCTTGGTCGCAGTTAGGGTCGGAGGAATGAATTTTTGAATGAAAAAAAAAATTTTTTTTTCTAGCTCCACACTTTGGAAAATTCATTTGAAAAATAATTTTTTTTTAAATCTCTTCGCTCTTGCAAAAATTTACTCCTCCCTCCCTAACAGGCGCTAAGGGATGAAATTTGTGCCAACGTGTTGAGCATTTAATACACAATGAGTGAGAACGAATTTCATCCCTTAGCGCCTGTTAGGGAGGGAGGAGTAAATTTTTGCAAGAGCGAAGAGATTTAAAAAAAAATTATTTTTCAAATGAATTCTCCAAAGTGCGGAGATTGAAAAAAATTTTTGTTTTCAATCTCTTCGCTCTTGCAAAAATTTACTCCTCCCTCCCTAACAGGCGCTAAGGGATGAAATTCGTTCTCACTCATTGTGTATTAAATGTTCAACACGTTGGCATAAATTTTTCCCTTAGTCGCAATTAGGGTGGGAGGAATGAATTTGTGAATGGAAAAAATTTTTTTTTCCATCTCTTCGCACTTTAAAAAATTCATTCCTCCCTCCCTCACTGGCCCTAAGGGATCAAATTTGTGTCACTTATTGAGTATTAAATGCTCAACACGTGGG
>NW_021680659.1:108886-109153 GCF_001412515.2 Diachasma alloeum
TCATTGAATTGAGCATTTAATACTCAATATGTGACACAAGTTTCATTCCTTAGCTATAATTCGGGGGGAGGGATGAATTTTCAACCGAGACGCGCGTACCCCGCGCCGCGCGACGCTGTAACCAATGGAAAGACGATCGGTTGATCGTCCTTCCATTGCGTGTGGAGGGGGAATTACGTTCCCCCATTCATTCTCCCCTCTTCGTCATTCCAGCGAAGAGAGAGAGAGAGAGAGAGAGAGAGAGAGAGAGAGAGAGAGAGAGAGAGA
>NW_021680659.1:125735-125984 GCF_001412515.2 Diachasma alloeum
CCCTAAGGGATAAAATTTGTGTCACTTATTGAGTATTAAATGCTCAACACGTTGGCACAAATTTCATCCCTTAGTCACAATTAGGGTGGGAGGAATGAATTTTTGAATTGAAAAATTTTTTTTCGCACTTTCGAAAATTCACCCCTACGTCCCCAACGGGCGCTAAGGGATGAAACTCGTCTCATTGAATTGAGCATTTAATACTCAATATGTGACACAAGTTTCATTCCTTAGCTATAATTCGGGGGG
>NW_021680659.1:126217-127296 GCF_001412515.2 Diachasma alloeum
ATTGTGTATTAAATGCTCAACACGTTGGCACAAATTTCATCCCTTAGTCGCAGTTAGGGTGGGCGGAATGAATTTATGAATTGAATTTTTTTTTCCATCTCTTCGCACGTTAAAAAATTCACTCCACCCTCCCTAACTGGCCCTAATAGATGAAATTTGTGTCACTTATTGAGTATTAAATGCTCAACACGTTGGTACAAATTTCATCCCTTAGCACCTGTTAGGGAGGGAGGAGTGAATTTTTGAATGCGCCAAGAGATTTAAAAAAAATTTTGTTTTCAATTCAAAAATTCATTCCTCCGACCCTAAGTGCGACTAAGGGATGAAATTTGTGTCACTTATTGAGTATTAAATGCTCAACACGTTGGTATAAATTTCATCCCTTAGTCGCAATTAGGGTCGGAGGAATGAATTTTTGAATTGAAAACAAAATTTTTTTTAAATCTCTTGGCGCATTCAAAAATTCACTCCTCCCTCCCTATTAGGCGCTAAGAGATGAAATTTGTGTCACTCATTGAGTATTAAATGATCAACACGATGGCATAAAATTTCATCCCTTAGTCGCAATTAGGGTCGGAGGAATGAATTTTTGAATTGAAAACAAAATTTTTTTTAAATCTCTTGGCGCATTCAAAAATTCACTCCTCCCTCCCTATTAGGCGCTAAGAGATGAAATTTGTGTCACTCATTGAGTATTAAATGATCAACACGATGGCATAAAATTTCATCCCTTAGTCGTAGTTAGGGTCGGAGAAATTAATTTTCAAATTGAAAACAAAATTTTTTTTTCAATCGCTTCGCACATTCGAAAATTCACCCCTCCGTCCCCAAAAGGCGCTAAGGGATGAAACTCATGTCATTGAATTGAGCATTTAATACTCAATAAGTGACACAAGTTTCCTTCCTTAGCTATAATTCGGGGGGGAGGGATGAATTTTCAACCGAGACGCGCGTACCCCGCGCCGTGCGACGCTGTAACGAATGGAAAGACGATCGGTTGATCGTCCTTCCATTGCGTGTGGAGGGGGAATTATGTTCCCCCATTCATTCTCCCCTCTGCGTCATTCCAGCGAAGAGAG
>NW_021680659.1:132982-133268 GCF_001412515.2 Diachasma alloeum
GAGAGAGAGAGAGAGAGAGAGAGAGAGAGAGAGAGAGAGAGACAGAGACCGAGACAGAGACAGAGAGAGAGAGACAGACACAGAGACAGAGACAGAGACAGAGATAGAGACAGAAACACAGATAGAGACAGAGACAGAGACAGAGACAGGGACAGAGACAGAGACAGGGACAGAGACAGAGACAGAGACAAGGACAGAGACCGAGACAGAGACAGAGACAGAGACAGAGAGAGAGAGCGAGAGAGAGAGAGAGACAGAGACAGACACAGAGACAGAGAGAGAGAGA